>NC_041393.1:189526360-189552468 GCF_002162155.2 Triticum dicoccoides | reverse complement strand
TGGCCGAAGGGCGGTTGAATCGGATTTGGGGGGAATTTTTGTGGGGGGGGGGGAGGATTTTCGCGCGGTGGGCGGGGGGAGTTTGGCGCATGGTCAGTTTCTCCAAGTGCAGTCCCACGTGTCAGTGAAGAGGCAAGCCGAAGCGTGTTCCGTTTGCGTGAGCCATGTGCAGGACCAAACGTGTGTAGGGTGCAATGCGACCGCGACATGAGTGCTGTGAGTGTACTGCCTTTTTTCCTTTTAAACTAGGTGCTTCGCCCCCTAAAAAAAATTGTTGCTTCGCGCGATCCATCGATACTACCACTAGTAATCCGGTAATCCCGACTAAATAGGTGCAACCGGGTCTTTTCCCACGTGATATGCTGGGAGGTTGGCTTAGTTGGGTTTTTTAGGATGAGTAATGCTACACCTACGTAATCCCAGTTACGTAATTAACGTAATGTGAAATGTGTGAGCTGTTGAATGTAGATTGGGGGGAGTGAGGGGCCCACCACCATGAAAATCAGGGGAGGAGAGAGAGAGAGAGGCAATTTACAGTAACCCTTTCGTAGGTTCCCGTAGATGTAGAAAGATGTGAAATGCGTAAATGTGTAGTGGACATACTATTGGAGTGCCTAAGATAATTTGTGTATGTATAGACCCTATGTGTTTATTTTACTTCGTATGTTTGATTTGTCTCGGTTCAATAAAAAGCAGAGTTGGTGATGATGGTGTGCCTGGCATCCTGCAATATAGGCCGTCTGATCTATATCTAACGGATAGGAAGAAACTATGACAATTTACCCGCACTCCTCTCCACATTTGCAGATAAGGCTTTCCCTTGTTCGTCCTTTTCTCCCACAAGATCTTGATCTTCCGTGCAACGCACGGGCATCTTGCTAGTACTCCTACAATATGTATATTATTGTGAACGTTCATATACACCGGCCGAGATTAATGCAAACACGGCAGATTTTCATAACATTTCGAACTTTTATAGGACAGAAAAATAAAAGAAACCCGACCCTAAACCTATTCTACGGCGGCGACCGACGTCCTCCATCTGTGATTTCTATGTACGGGGGCAGGGTTCCAGACCCGTGAAGTGAAGGTGCGGTCTCCGGCGAGGAAGAGTAGAACACGGGATACGGACCGGCCAGTTGGCACACCATGCCCTGCCGCCTCCCATGCCCTACTCATCCTTGGAGGAGTCCCCGACCTCGGCGGTGCCGGATGTTGGACGACGGCAAGTAGGACGTGTGGCTGACGGTGCTCCTGTCATCGGCCGCCAGCGTGGCCACCGCTTGTGCAGTCATGTCCGCGTCCGGCTACGCCGCTATTGCGTCGCGAGAGGCGACTTGAGTGAGGGCGGCGACCTTGAGCTGCATCCTCGAAGACAAGCTCTCCCGCAGAGCGTTCGCACTTGCGGTCATGGCGGATGTGGTGCCAGGTAGGAGGATGATGCGCTGGGTGTTGCCGCTTTAAGTAGCGCATTCCGGTGAGGCCAAGCGTCTGGGTGCGTCATTAAGTTGTCGGAGTTGGTTCCTCGGGCACCGAGCCTCTTAGCGATGACATACGAATGGACGATATGAATGCGGGCAGCCGGCGCCGGCTGGGAACGCACCGCGTGACGGCGCGAGGGACGAGGGTTTTGGTGTGCCAGGGTAGTCAGCTGAGGTCATGGCAACGTTGGAGATGCCCTTTGCTCACATGTGATCCCCGAATGTCATTGAAAAAGCAAGATGACCCAGCATGGTCTCAGGTCCAGAGGATGCAGTTGGCCACGCTACACCACTCCGCGGACGCGTCGCGGCGCCCGTGCATCCTCGACGAGCCGAGTGTTGGGGTGTGTTTGGATTGTGGACAAAGTGCACCTTACCAAAATTTTGGTCATGACCCAAATATTGGTCTTTGTTTGGATGGTTGCCATTTTTTTGGCATGCCAATGAACTCTAGCCAACTCTAGTTCATTTTTCTTGCCAATGTCGGCCAAATCATGGGCAACCAATACCTCAACCAAAATTTTGGTCATGACCCAAAGATTGGTCTTTGTTTGGATGGTTGCCATTTTTTGGCATGCCAATGAACTCTAGCCAACTCTAGTTCATTTTTCTTGCCAATGTCGGCCAAATCATGGGCAACCAATACCTCAACCAAAATTTCGGCTACCTAATGCTTTGATGAGGCAACCTTGGGCACAAACCAAACATACTGTTGGTCGTGCCACAACACTAACGCCACCCTCGGCACACTGAAACCGACCGTGTCTAGCGACGATATGAGCGTGCCGCTCACCACGGTCGTCGTGTCCAGAGGCGGTGCTGGAGCTGCGCCCCGTTGTTGGCCCCAACGACCCACATCAACGGTTGTTGGTGGCGAGGAGGTCGTGGGCCAGCTCCTCCATTGGACTAGTCTGCGCTATGTCGTCCCGACGGGTGTGCCCCACATGTCGGTTTCCCTGTTTTCCTGACCATATTCGAGCGTCAGTGCTCCACGTTGCGCATTAGGCCTTTCACTATGTAGGCCAAGCGAGACAACTTATTGTTTATTTGAGCCATTCAAGTATAATCATGTGGCGTTTGCTTATTTCTCATTCCTCTCCAACCCTCTTCTCCATCGATCATGTCGCCCTCCAGTCGAGTCCATCCTCCCGCCACTACAAAAAAAAGACATATCCGTGACATTTTGGGCCGAACGAATTTTTTTTCTTTCATACATATGACACTTCTATGACGATAATTGTGACAAAACCCGGTATCATCATAGATGTGGTGGGATCCTACTTTTATGACAAAAAATCATGACAGAAAATGGGCTTTTCGTCCTGGGCGGGCTGGAGATGTAGCTGCATGACATTCTTTGGGCCGTCCATGATGGAAAAAACCATGGTAGAAGCGAGGGGGAGGAAAATTTCGGGGAGTTCCCGGTTATGGTGGGAGGTCGGGGGCCGAGCGATGCACGTTTCTCTCGTACACGTAGGCGCGTGTGTGCGAGGTGCTGGCTCTAACTGAACCCGAGTGAGGCGTTGAGCTCTAACTGAACCCGAGTGATTGCACTGCAGGCTACGCGTTACTAAACCCGAGCGATCGATCGATAGCTGTTAACTGAACCCAATCGAGCGATTCCTTCGCTACTGCTGCTAACTGAAGCCGATCGATTGGATGAACAGTGAGCGGTGGCGTTGCCTCTGGATGAACAGGACCCCGTGGTGTGGAGGGCTGGATGAACAGTAGACGGTGGAGGGGTGCCCATGGAGGGGTGGTTGAACAGGACCCCGTGGTGTGGAGGGCTGGATGAACAGTAGACGGTGGAGGGGTGCCCTTGGAGGGGTGGTTGAACAGGACCCCGTGGTGTGGACGGCCGGATTAACAGTAGACGGTGGAGGGGTGACCGTGGAGGGGTGGTTGAACATTAGCCGGTGGAGTAGCGCGCGGTGGAGGCTGGATGAACAGGAGCCCATGGAGGCTGAAGGAGGTCGACAGTAGCCCGTGGAGGCTGGAGGAGGTCGACGGTGGAGATGAAAAGTATCCCGTGGAGTCCCGTTTTGCGGTACGCCACACCCCTCCCGATGAACAGGACCCCCATTTCGACCGTAACGCTCCAACACAAGTCCGTTTCGTCCGTTTTGCGGTACGCCACAACCCTGCCGATCAACAGGACCCCCGTTTCGATCGTAGGAGGTCCGTTTCCTCTGTTTTGCGGTACGCCAGACCCCTCCCGATGAACAAGATCCCGTTTCGAACATGGCCGGTCGAACACAAGGCCGTTTCCTCCGTTCCACAGTACGCCAGGCCTCGTTTCCATCGCCTATTCCGTCCAAACCCTCCCGATGAACACGACCACACATTCCGTTCTGACCCAGCCGGTTGGATCCCCATGAACACGACGTTGTTTCTCCGTTCTGACCCAGCCATGTACACGAGCCCTGACCGTACGTATGAGCGAGTAGGCATTCGAGACCTTGCCCGTATGTACACATATGTGGCCGTATTTTCTTTCTTGCGCACTGGCCGCTGTACGTACGTGTACATGCTACATGCGCACCTCTACTACGACACGTGCGCGCCTCTACTACGGCACGTGAGCGCCTCTACATCGACCAGTATATATGTACGTACACGTTCGCGACCAGAATGACAACGCTACGTACGCTTCGATCAGGTGGGTCCCGACTGTCAGGCACTTCCTTGCGTGCAAAGATGTAGCTAGTGGGTCTCAGCAGTCAGGGGGCGAATCGTTTTTTTGCCCGGACGCACTTCCTTCCGTGTGAACATGTAGCTGGTGGGTCCCAACAGTTAGGAGGCGAATCGTGTTTTTTTGCCCGGACGCACTTCCTTGCGTGCGAAGATGTAGCTGGTGGGTCCCAGCAGTCAGGGGGTGAATCGTTTTTTTTGCCCGGACGCACTTCCTTGCGTGCGAAGGTGTAGCTGGTGGGTCCCAGTAGTCAGGGGGGAAACATTTTTTTTCACGAAATATAGTGGCCCGTCCGGTGGGTCCCTGCTGTCAGGTGGAGGAATCATTATTTTCCGCGTAATAAGGAGGCACTTCCTTGGTGCGATCGTGGACCTAGCTGTCAGCCTCTCCATGTACAGTCCACGTCCCATGGAAGTCGTTCCTTGACCACGTTGACCACGCCGCGCCGAGAGCACCAGGGCGGTGGACGACGGCGAGGCCTAGGAAGGGGACGACGTGGAGCTGGTGAAAACGCGGCAGTGGATGCCCACGCGGAGAGGAGTATGATGGTTCACTCGTTCGGCTGCGGTGTGAGGCTGCCGTCGCCGCAGGGCCTGGCCAGCGGTGGGAATAGTAGGGGGCAGTGAGGCCTCCGCGGCAGCACAGTCGGCCACAGGAGGCAGGAGCAGGCGGCATGACTGGCGCTGCTTTGGGTGGCAGGAGCAAGAAGACCAGAGGTTGAAGAAGCACCACGACCATTGGATGGACATCGTACGGTCACTGGAGCTAGAATCGATCATATTGACTAAGTTGACAAAGCCCTTCGTCCTCGTCAATTTAGTAGGCCGACAAGTCAGCCTCCCACCAAGGTGGGTCCCAGCTAGCTGGGGGAGTATTCATTTTTTTGTGCGTAATAAGGAGGCACTTTCGGTGGGTCCGAGCTGATAGCGGGGGGAACATTTTTTTCGCGAAATATGGTGGCCCGTCCGGTGGGTCCCAGAAGTCAGGGGGGGAAACGTTTATTTTTCACAAAATAAGGTGGCCCGTCCGGTGGGTGCCTGCTGTCAGGTGGAGGAATAATTATTTTGTGCGTAATATGGAGGCATTTCCTTGCGGCCGTCGTGGACCCAGCTGTCAGCCTCTCCACGTACAGTACTCTTCCGATGGAAGTCGGTCGTTGTCCATGTTGACCATGCCGTGCCGAGAGCACCAGTGCGGTGGACGACGGCGAGGCCTAGGAAGGGGACACGTGGAGCCGGGGAAGACGCAGCAGCGGAAGCCCGCGCGGAGAGGAGTACGAGGGTTCACTGGTTCGGCTGCGGTGTGAGGCTGCCGTCACCGCAGAATAACGGGGGGTCTAGGTGAGTGGAGGGATGGCCTGGCCAGCGGTGGGAGTAGTATGGGGGCGGTGAGGCCTCTGCGGCAGCACAGCCGGCAACGGGAGGCAGGAGCAGGCGGCACGACCGACGCTTCTTTGGGCGGCTGGACCAAGAAGACCAGAGGTTGAAGAAGCACTACGGCCGTTGGATGGACATCATACGGTCACTGAAGCTAGAATAGTTTATTATTGACTAAGTTGACAAAGCCCTTGGTACGCTCCAACTTAGTAGGCCCACAGGTCAGCCTCCAAAATGGTGTGCCCCAGATGTCAGGGGGATGAATCATTTTTTGGGCGGCCGAAGCTAAGAATATCCGAGATTGAAGAAGAAGCACGACATCCGTTGGATAGACATCCAACGGCCGCTGCTGCTAGAGCCGTGTGTTGACTATAATAAGTTGACAAATCCTTGCATACGCGTCAACTTATTTTTTTAGGGGACGCGTCACTTAGTAGGCCCACAAGTGTGTGGCACAGAACTTATAGTCCATTTGTGTTTTGTAAGAATGTACAGCCCATTTTTGAATTCTAATGGAATTTACAACAACCCATTTACAGTTTGTTAAAAGTACAACCCATTTTCTAGCTAGGACAACGGTTAATAATTTCAACCAACCATTGAAGACAGAATTCAATAAAATTTCCCACATTTTGATGGGATCCGTAATATTTTTATCCCGAAATTTCTAGTCAAATTAAATATAAATTTGTATTACATAAAAATCCAACAAAACATTGCGCGCGCAACAATGAAAATTTAAGATTTTCAAAATCCATAAATAATATTTTATAAACTAATATCGTGTTTGGTGCATTTTTTTATAGTTACTGCCCAGTTTTTATAATTACATCCCATTTTTTATTTTTTAAAGCCCATTTTTCTGTTAAGCCTAATGCATCCCTCCTAGGAAAGATTTGCAGCCCAGCGGGGCGGAGAATAACAAGTTGACCTTGCCTGGGTATTCCTCAAAAAGATGTATAGCTGGGCTAGCCATTTCCATCTTGAAAAAATTAGCATCTGAGCTGGATATCTGGCCTGGGCTAGATGGGCCACAGCCCGCCCAGTTAATACCCTGCTCTCCTCTGAACAACAATGAAATCATCGCCAAGAAAAACTCTGTAGTGCTCACGCCTCAAAAACACAAATACTACTCGAGCTGCTTGGTCCCAGCTGTCGGCCGCACCTTGTGCAATTCTCTCGTTTATATTGACTACATATGTTGACAATGGTGTGGGACTGTGATGCCAGGAAACCAGGAGAAAGCAAAAAAAATAGTTGTACATAATAAGGAGGCACTTGCGTACGTACGGCTATGGCCCTAGTGGGTCCCTAGTGTCATCCAGTCAAAATAAAGTCATCTCCTGAATCCACATGTTCGTTGGCGATGTTAACAATGCTCGGCGCCACGGCAAGCGCAACAACTCGAAGGACAATGGAGAGGGCCTCGTGGGCCCTACGGATGGTCTGATACAGCGCCCGCTGCTCATTCGGGAAGCCAGGATCATCGGATACCTATGAGCACCTTCGAGAAACTGAGACGGCATGAAACGGTAAGGTTGCGCTTGGGAGCTCTGGTTTATTTCAAACCTATATTAACATACAAGTGTAACTTACTCGTCATCGGAAACAACGCGTAAAATACAGGCGTAATGAAACCGAGGGCCCGAGGTCTGTAAGTAAAACCGGCGGGTTACGCGTGTAATTTGAGAGACCAGTGTATATTTTACAAGCACTACTATATGGACGACATTACCAGACGATACATGCATGACGTGCGTATCATGCCATCCATGGGCAAGGCTGAAACAGCAGCTAACGGCTGGATTAGCAATCGTCTGAGTGTCGTTCAGCGTTTTTATCGTGTGTGAAGTACTTCCGATATTTTACTAGTCGAAATCGACCAACCAAGCGCTTCGCCCGAGACCATCTGCTTTTACTTACAAGCGCCAGTTTTACAAGTGGTTTTGGTTGGAAAACAACGATCCAATCACGGCCTAATATCATGAGTTGGTCGGAAGATCATATGGTTTCACATCTAACCTACCCGACTTGTCGTATAGGCTATGAATGAAACATAAGACGATGAACTTCTTAAGCACGGAAACAACAGAAGAGGATGATCTTCTTAACAAGCAAATCACTGGCATTAGATCGACATGCAAAACAATACGAAGCATTATTCTTAGGAGGCATGGTGAACAGCTCGTGATGTCGCATGCCACAACATTCCAAGCTCAACTTTGCAATCAAACACAAGGCCTGGCATTACATAGACAATATTCAAAACAAACTCTTAACACAGGAATATATCAGCAGAGTAACTGTTTACTTCTAAACTGAACACAAGAATAGGAAAAAACAATCGACACTGCTCACAGCAAGGGTGTGCCACTCAAAAATATCAAATGCATGTCTTCTGGCTAACATCAATGAGCAAATTTTGACAAGGTTTTCCAATTCCAATATATTAAACTAACGTCTTCTTGCTAACATCAATGATTAAACTTTGACAAGATTTTCCCATTCAAAATATGTAATGCCTATGATCGTGGAGTCCTGTCGTAGCTTCTTGTACTTGTTTGGGCACTTTTTGCCCAGTGCACTCCACGTGTTGTTAAATTGCCAATGCTCTCTGCAGACTAGTCATGTCACCAGCGTCTAATAATACTATGTAAAGCTTCTCGGTCATTCCTTCTATAATGTAGCGCAAATAGTGAATGCTTCTTTCTGCAAAGTGGAACGGCCAACTGGACCCAGTAATGCAGCAGTTTGCCTTGGACACATTGGCTCCTTTTGTGCAGTTCAACTAAAATCAAAGTCGGAATAAAACCGAGCTTTAATTTTGATATCCCTGTAAGCAACAATAGGTATAAGGGAAACAATTACTGAGAAATAACGGTTGATGGCTTGTACTCCCAGAAGAAAAGCATCTACTGATCTACTTTATCTTAATGGGAAACAAAGCAGGAGAGTAGCAATTATCCATCAGTGTGATTCATTCATATTGACTGAGACATTATCTTAACAATGCCTTGTTTCAACATGTATAAAGAATGACAACGCAGAAAAGTACCATTCCTAAAACAATGCAACCGGTTCATTTTAATAGAGACATTATCTTAACAATACCTTGGTTAAACATGTAGAAAGAACTACAAAGCAGGATAGTACCATTCCTAACAAGTGTTGCAGTTCTGAACTAAGATTGAGTAGTTAATTAATTCTGAGAGTGGCATTGCTTAATTTTACCAGCGGCATTAGATTAACGAAAAGCATAAACAGTTCCAGGGGAGAGTGGATGCAACAACAATATGTGCTTCCATCTACTTATAAAGGGGGTGATGCAGAGTTTGTTGTAACAAAGCAGCAAGCATCATGTCTGGGTTGGTCCCATTTTTGTTCACTACTTAATGGGAAAAGGCAGCAATACAATAGTTTCAATTCAACATTTATTTAAAATAGTACCAATGCAAGTACCACAACATCTCAAAGCACACTGCACAATCATGTGGATGAAGGCCTGTACTGACCTTTCATGAGAAGACCAGGATAAAATATGAATCTGCCAACACGAATAGGAAATACAATCTCGTTTTGTGCAGTTGCACCGAAATCAAGCAAAGTGTTTCACATAGCAAAGAAAAATGTCACAATAGCAACAAGTTGAATAGATATCCCTGTTTAAATAGAGGCAAAAAAGGAATCAATTACTGGCTAATAAAGGAGGATGAAACATGCGGCCACAAAAATGGTAATCCCGCCAATCCCTAACAAGTGTTGCAGTTTTGAAATAAGATTCAGTAGTTAATTCTAAGAGTGGCATCAATTATTGTCTTATAAAGGGCTGATGCTGAATTTGTTGGTCCCACAAAAATCTTAATCCCGCCAATCCCTAACAAAGCAACAAGCATCATGTCTGGGTTGGTCCCATTTTTGTTCACTACTTAATGGGAAAAGACAACAATACAATAGCTTCAATTCACCATTTATTTAAAACAGTACCAAAACAAGTAGCACAACATCTCAAAGCACACTGCACATCATGTGGATGAGACCAAGATTTGAAAAAACTTGCCACGAGGACTGGAAACAAATCTCGATCTCCTTTTGTGCAGTTCCACCAAAATTAAGCAAAGTCACCGGTGTGACATTCAAGTTGAACTGCACAAACCACTCTTAAAACATAAGTGTTTCGAGTAGCGAAGCAAAATGACGCAATAGCAGCAAGTTGAGTCGATACCCCTGTTTTAACAGAGGCAAAAAAGGAAACAATTACTTGTCGATAAAGGAGGATGAAACAAATGGTGACAGAAAGAAGCATCTAACTTATCTTGGATGGAAAACAAAGTAGGATAGTAGCATTTCTAAAACGGTTGCATTGATTCATATTAATAGAGACATTCTCTTGAATCAACATTCGTTAAAAAATGTAATTTACTTTTAACAGTGGCATTGCTTCAATTTTTCGGCGGCATTCTTAGATTAACAACAGCAAAATAGCTGTATGGGACATGCCAGCACCATGTGCGTCCACATATATAAATGGGTGATGCAGAGTATGTAGCCAAGAAGCATATATGCATTGGTCCCATATTTTTTCTCTTTGAACCTTTTTCCTATGTGAGGACAGCAAATCTAGTCCTGCACAAACTACCCGACCCCCCAGTTTCTTTCCCTTTTCAACAAAGAGATCGGTTCCTTACAGATGTGTGTACTTGGTTACCCCCTTTTCCCCTTTTCGACCTAAAAAGCGGCTGGATAGCCAGTCTATACTACTTTCCGCCCCTCCTTTCCTCATTGAACCACGTCTTAGATTCTTGCTCCAGCCCACCGCACCCTTATTTCCTCTTTGAACCAAGACCTAGATTCGACTACAGATCGAAAAAGATCCACATGCAGCTAGAGCAACAACGGTTTTAAAGAAACTTAAACCTTAGGGTCGTCGGGATGTGGCAAGGCATGCGGCGGGAGGCCGGATCTTCCCACACTATGTACGGCAGCGAGGAAGAAGGGGTCGGTGGCCCTCCCGCACAGGCACTGGGTGAAAGAGAGCAGCGCAACCGGCAGTGGATTTCCTCCCTCGCCGAAGGCGATAGAGTGAACGTTGCACCTCCTCCCCTTCCCGGTGCGACGGGATACGGATGCCTCCTTCACCAGCTGTGAGGGGGGAGAGAGAGACAAGAGGCCAACACAATCTTTTTTAGATCTGGTGAAGAGAGGGTGAGAGACTGTGAATACAGCAAACCCTAGCAAATGAACGCTGAGCCTCCAGCGTGTAACATATATGTAGTGCGCGAATGTGTGGAGAGTGCAAACCCCAGCGAACAAGCGCTGAGGCTCCCTGCTACGTCTTGAGCTTGCGTTGGTTTTCCTCGAAGAGGAGAGGGTGATGCAGCAATAGTAGCGTAAGTATTTCCCTCAGTTTTTGAGAACCAAGGTATCAATCCAGTAGGAGGCTCCTCAAAAGTCCCACGCACCTACACAAACAAACTGAGAACTCGCTACCAACGCGATAAAGGGGTTGTCAATCCCTTCACGGCCACTTGCGAAAGTGAGATCTAATAAAGATAATAAGATAAGATAAATATATTTTTGGTAACTTATAATATAGATGCAAAAAAGTAAATATGCAAATAAAAGTAGATTGGAAGCAAATATGATAAGAGATAGCCCCGGGGCCATAGGTTTCACTAGTGGCTTCTCTCAAGATAGAATAAGTATTACGGTGGGTGAACAAATTACTGTCAAGCAATTGATAGAAAAGCGAATAATTATGAGATTATCTAGGCATGATCATGTATATAGGCATCACGTCCATAACAAGTAGACCGACTCCTGCCTGCATCTACTACTATTACTCCACTCATCGACCGACTCCTGCCTGCATCTAGAGTATTAACTTCATAAGAACAGAGTAACGCATTAAGCAAGATGACATGATGTAGAGGGATAAACTCAAGCATTATGATATAAACACCATCTTGTTATCCTCAATGGCAACAATACAATACGTGCCTTGCAACCCTTTCTGTCACTGGGTAAGGACACCGCAAGATTGAACCCAAAGCTAAGCACTTCTCCCATGGCAAGAAAGATCAATCTAGTAGGCCAAACAAAACTGATAATTCGAAGAGACTTGCAAAGATAACTCAATCATACATAAAAGAATTTAGAAAATATTCAAATATTATTCATAGATAAACTTGATCATAAACCCACAATTCATCGGATCTCAACAAACACACCGCAAAAAGAGTTTACATCGAATAGATCTCCACAAGAGAGGGGGGGCATTGTATTGAGATCCAAAAAGAGAGAAGAAGCCATCTAGCTAATAACTATGGACCCGTAGGTCTGTGGTAAACTACTCACAACTCATCGGAGGGGCAAGGACGTTGATGTAGAAGCCCTCCATGGTCGATTCCCCCTCCGGCAGAGTGCCTGCGAAGGCTCCAAGATGGGATCTCGCGGATACAGATAGTTACGATGGTGGAAATTGTGTTTCGTCTGCCTATCGGATGTTTTTGGGGTACGTAGGTATATATAGGAGGAAGAAGTACGTCGGTGGCCGCCCGAGGGGCCCACGAGACAGGGGGCGCGACCTCCTATCTCGTGGCCGCCTCAGCTGCTTCTTGACTTGCACTCCAAGTCTTCTGGATCACGTTCGTTCCAAAAATCACGCCTCCGAAGGTTTCATTCCGTTTGGACTCCATTTGATATTCCTTTTCTTCGGAATACTGAAATAGGCAAAAAAACAGCAATACGGGATGGGCCTCCGGTTAGTAGGTTAGTCCCAAAAATGATATAAATGTGTAAAATAAAGCCCATAAACATCCAAAAGGGGTAATATAATAGCATGGAACAATCAAAAATTATAGATACGTTGGAGACGTATCAAGCATCCCCAAGTTTAATTCATGCTCGTCCTTGAGTAGGTAAATGATAAAAAAAGAAATTTTTGATGTGGAATGCTACCTAGCATAATTTATATTGTAATTTTCTTTATTGTGGCATGAATGTTCAGATCCAAATGATACAAAATAAAAATTCATATTGACATAAGAAATAGTAATACTTCAAGCATACTAATGAAAGTAATCATGTCTTCTCAAAATAACATGGCTAAAGAAAGTTATCCCTACAAAATCATATAGTCTGGCTATTGCTCTATATTCATCACACAAATTATTTAATCATGCACAACCCCGATGACAAGCCAAGCAATTGTTTCATAGTTTAATAATCTCAAACTCTTTCAACTTTCACGCAATACATGAGCGTGAGCCATGGACATAGCACTATATGTGGAATAGAATGGTGGTTGTGGTGAAGACAAAAAAGGAGAAGATAGTCTCACATCAAGTAGGTGTATCAACGGGCTATGGTAATTCCCATTAATAGATATCAATGTGAGTGAGTAGGGATTGCCATGCAACGGATGCACTAGAGCTATAAATATATGAAAGCTCAACAAAAGAAACTAAGTGGGTGTGCATCCAACTTGCTTGCTCACGAAGACCTAGGGCATTTTGAGGAAGCCCATCATTGGAATATACAAGCCAAGTTCTATAATGAAAAATCCCCACTAGTATATGAAAGTGACAACATATGAGACTCTCTATCATGAAGATCTTGGTGCTACTTTGAAGCACAAGTGTGGAAAAAGGAGATAGTAGCATTGTCCCTTCTCGCTTTTTCTCTCATTTTTTTTGTTTTCTTTTTTTCTTTTTTTTCTTTGGCCTTCTTTTTTTTTGCCTTTCTCTTTTTTTCTCTTTTTCTTTTCTTTTTGTAAAGTCCAAAGTCCCATCCCGACTTGTGGGGGAATCATAGTATTCATCATCCTTCCCTCACTAGTACAATGCTCTAATAATGAAAATCATCACACTTTTATGGATTTACAACTCAAGAATTACAACTCAAAGCTAGAACAAGGTATGACTCTATATGAATGCCTCCGGCGGTGTACCGGGATATACAATGAATCAAGAGCGACATGTATGAAAATTATGAAGGTGGCCTTGCCACAAATACAATGTCAACTACATGATCATGCAAAGAGCAATATGACAAAAGTAATATGTATCATATGAACGGAACGGTGGAAAGTTGCATGGCAATATATCTCGGAATGGCTATGGAAATACCATAATAGGTAGGTATGGTGGCTGTTTTGAGGAAGGTATATGGTGGGTGTATGGCACCAGCGAAAGTTGCGCGGCACCAGAGAGACTAGCAATAGTGGAAGGGTGAAAGGGTGCGTATAATCCATGGACTCAACATTAGTCAAAAGAACTCATATACTTGTTGCAAAAATTTAGAAGTCATCAAAAACCAAAGCACTACGCACATGCTCCTAGGGGGATAGATTGGTAGGAAAAGACCATCGCTCGTCCCCAACCGCCACTCATAAGGAAGACACTCAATAAATAAAATCGTGCTCCAACTTCATCACAAAGCGGTTCACCATACGTGCATGCTACAGGAATCACAACCCTTAACACAAGTATTTTTCATAATCACCTCAACTAGCATGACTCTAATATCACTACCTCCATATCTCAAAACAATTATCAAGCATCAAATTGATCATAGCATCCAATTCACTTTCTATGATAGTTTTTATTATACCCAACTTGGATGCTCATCATTCTAGGACCAACTTTGTAACCATAGAAAATACCATGCAGTTCTAAAAGTCTCTCAAAATAATATAAGTGAAGCATGAGAGACTAATAATTTCTTCAAAATTAAGACACCACCGTGCTCTAAAAGATATAAGTGAAGCACTAGAGCAAAAACTATCAAGCTCAAAAGATACAAGTGAAGCACATAGAGTATTCTAGCAAATTCTAATCAAATAGGCTTCTCCAGAAAGGTGTGTACATCAAGGATGATTGTGGTAAACTAATAATCAAAGACTAATATAATACACAACGCTCCAAGCAAAACACATATCATGTGGCGAATAAAAATATAGCTCCAAGTAAAGTTACCAATGAACAAAGACGAAAGAGGGGATGCCTTCCCGGGGCATCCCCAAGCTTAGGCTTTTGAATATACTTGAATATCTTGGGGTGCCTTGGGAATCCCCAAGCTTAGGCTCTTGCCACCCTTTATTCCATAGTCCATAAAAGCTTTACCCAAAACTTGAAAACTTCACAACACAAAACTCAACAGGAAATCTTATAAGCTCCGTTAGTGAAGGAAAACAAAACCACCACATAAGGTACTGTAATGAACTCATTCTTTATTTATTTTGGTGTTAAACCTACTTTATTCCAACTTCTCTATGGTTTATAAACTATTTTACTAGCCATAGATGCATCAAAATAAGCAAACAACACACGAAAAACAGAATGTGTCAAAAACAGAACAATCCGTAGCAATCTGTAACTAACGCAAACTTCTGGAACTCTATAAATCCTACCAAAATAGTAAGTACTGTACAATTTGTTTATTGATCAGTAGCAAAAAGAATAAATGCAAAATCACGTTTATGTGATTTATTGAATTATTTCTCGTGAGCGCAAAGTTTCTGTTTTTCAGCAGAATCAAATCAACTATCATCATAGTTTATCCTATAGGTTCTACTTTGCACAAACACTAATTAAAAGATAAAAACACATCTAAACAGAAGGTAGATGCAAGATTTATTACTAAGCAGGAGCAAAAACAAATAACACAAAGAAAATTGGGTTGCCTCCCAACTAGCGCTATCGTTTAACGCCCCTAGCTAGGCATAAAAGCAAAGATAGATCTAATGGGTGCCATCTTTGGCACTAAATTCATAAGTAGCCCGCATGATAGATTCATAAGTTAATTTGACTTTCTTTATTGGAAAGTGCTCCATGCCTTTCTTTAATGGAAACTATAATCTAATATTCCCTTCCTTCATATCAATAATTGCGCCAATCGTTCTAAGGAAAGGTCTACCAAGAATAATAGGGCAAGAAAGATTGCAATCTATATCAAGAACGATAAAATCCACGGGCACCAAATTTCTATTTGCAACAATAAGAATATCATTGATCCTTCCCATTGGCTTTTTAATGGTGGAATCCGCAAGGTGCAAATTTAACGAGCAATCATCAAGATCATGGAAGCCTAGAATATCACATAAAGTTTTCGGAATCGTGGAAACACTAGCACCCAAATCACACAAAGCAAAACACTCATGATCTTTAATTCTAATCTTTATAGTAGGTTCCCACTCATCATTAAGTTTTCTAGGTATAGAAACTTCCAAATTAAGTTTTTCATCATAAGATTGCATCAAGGCATCAACAATATGTTTGGTAAAAGCTTTGTTTTGACTATAAGCATGAGGAGAATTAACAACGGATTGCAACAAGGAAATACAACCTTTTAAAGAACAATTATCATAATCAAATTCCTTGAAATCTGAGATAGTGGTTTCAATGCTATTTAAAGTTGTGACTTCTCCAATCTCACTTTTACCAAATTTAGCATCAAGATCTAAAGACTCCGAATTCTTGGGACGCCTTCTAGGCAAAGTTGATTCATCATCGGTCCCATAATCATCAAAATTCATATTGCGAAACATAGATCTAACAGGAGACGCATCAATAACTTTAAGATCATCATCATTATTTTCATCTAATTTTTCTGGTTTAGCAGCCATCTTATTGACTAAGGTGGCTTGCTTGTCAGAAATTTTGGCTATAGCATTTTCAAGCCGGGTAATTTGAGCGTTAACACCATAAAATTCTTTATTCATATCATCAAGCTCTTTGTTCATAAAACCCAAAAAACCTTTTTGTTCCTTAAGCTCTTTTCTAAAGAAATTATTATGCTCAAATTGCAAATTCATAAAGCTTCTAATATTTGAATCAATCTCTTCCATCCTTCTGAGAAGGTGGTCAGGACCCTTAGGCGAAGCCATAAGGACAAACAGGCACACAAGCAAGCAGAAAAAGGCAAGTGAAAAAGAGAGGAGGAGATTGGGAAAGAGAGGGTGAATAAAACGGCAAGGGTGAGGTGGGGGAGAGGAAAACGAGAGGCAAATGACAAATAATGTAAATGCGAGGGAGATGGGTTTGTGTTGGGTACTTGGTATGTCTTGACTTCAGCGAAGACCTCCCCGGCAATGGCGCTAGAAATTCTTTTTGCTACGTCTTGAGCTTGCGTTGGTTTTCCTCGAAGAGGAGAGGGTGATGCAACAATAGTAGCGTAAGTATTTCCCTCAGTTTTTGAGAACCAAGGTATCGATCCAGTAGGAGGCTCCTCAAAAGTCCCCCGCACCTACACAAACAAACTGAGAACTCGCAACCAATGCGATAAAGGGGTTGCCAATCCCTTCACGGCCACTTGCGAAAGTGAGATCTAATAAAGATAATAAGATAAGATAAATATATTTTTTGTATTTTATAATATAGATGCAAAAAGTAAAGATGCAAATAAAAATAGATTGGAAGCAAATATGATAAGAGATAGCCCCGGGGGCCATAGGTTTCACTAGTGGCTTCTCTCAAGATAGAATAAGTATTACGGTGGGTGATCAAATTACTGTCGAGCAATTGATAGAAAAGCGAATAATTATGAGATTATCTAGGGATGATCATGTATATTGGCATCACGTCCATAACAAGTAGACCGACTCCTGCCTACATCTACTAGTATTACTCCACACATCGACCGACTCCTGCCTGCATCTAGAGTATTAACTTCATAAGAACAGAGTAACGCATTAAGCAAGATGACATGATGTAGAGGGATAAACTCAAGCAATATAATATAAACGCCATCTTGTTATCCTCGATGGCAACAATACAATACGTGCCTTGAAACCCTTTCTGTCATAGGGTAAGGACACCGCAAGATTGAACCCAAAGCTAAGCACTTCTCCCATGGCAAGAAAGATCAATCTAGTAGGCCAAACCAAACTGATAATTCGAAGAGACTTGCAAAGATAACTCAATTATACATAAAAGAATTCAGAGAAGATTCAAACATTATTCATAGATAAACTTGATCATAAACCCACAATTCATTGGATCTCAACAAACACACCCCAAAAAGAGTTTACATCGAATAGATCTCCACAAGAGAGGGGGAGACCATTGTATTGAGATCCAAAAAGAGGGAAGAAGCCATCTAGCTAATAACTATGGACCCGTAGGTCTGTGGTAAACTACTCACGACTCATTGGAGGGGCAAGGATGTTGATGTAGAAGCCCTCCATGGTCGATTTCCCCTCCGGCAGAGTGCCGGCGAAGGCTCCAATATGGGATCTCGCGGATACAGAAAGTTACGGTGGTTGAAATTGTGTTTCGTCTGCCTCTCGGATGTTTTCGGGGTACGTAGGTATATATAGGAGGAAGAAGTACGTCGGTGGCTGCCCGAGGGGCCCACGAGACAGGGGGTGCTCCCTCCTACCTTATGGCCGCCTCGGCTACTTCTTGACTTGCACTCCAAGTCCTCTGGATCATGTTCGTTCCAAAAATCACGCCTCCGAAGGTTTCATTCCGTTTGGACTCCGTTTGATATTCCTTTTCTTCGAAATACTAAAATAGGCAACAAAACAGCAATACGGGCTGGGCCTCCGGTTAGTAGGTTAGTCCCAAAAATGATATAAATGTGTAAAATAAAGCCCATAAACATCCAAAAGGGGTTATATAATAGCATGGAACAATCAAAAATTATAGATACGTTGGAGACGTATCACTCCCGCTTATATATATACTACTGTAGTACGGACTGAGCTCCGGTGCCTTCACTGCACCTGCTTTTGGCTGTATGACAGGTGAGTCAGCCACATTTTGGGCCCACCTATCATAAACCCAAAGGCAGGTGCACTAAGTCAATGAAGTAGCGTCCATATAGTACTCTCGTGTATACGACTAGTATATAGTGGAGTGGTTTTCTTATTCTCTCCATAACAATCATTTTAAATTGTGTAAGTACGAAAGGAAACTCTTTATTTAATGTACAGTGAAGAAAACTAGTACTACTTCCGATGAACTAACGATCCACGCCCATGCGTCCTGGTCGCACTTCATGTCCTTCACGTGTGGTACACTACCCTCCCTTAAGTGAACAACCACACATGCGCCAAATTATCGGAAATGTGTGAGAGTGTGTACAAATAAAGAATTTTAATTTCAATTATCGGAAAGGTTTGAGAGTATTACAATGTTTGACTTCAGTCAAATCTAATATGCGGAGTAAATAAAAATGTAGGGCTACTACGTCCATCCGGGTTTTTAGTCCACACCATTTTTTAAATCAAAGTTAATAGCTGGACAAATAAAATTATAGGGGAGCTAGAGATAAAGTTTTGAGAAGGCTTAGAAATCAATACAAAACTTATGTTCTTAGTACCAACATCGATCCTCCTTCGAGGAAACATTTGGTTCATAGCCAATTGTGTGATAAAATTGCACCAACGTGAAAGACGGTTGCATCTCCAATGCAACCAAGGTGAACTGACGAAGGATATCATCTTTGTGCATAACAAGCAAAGAGCACTGATGGAAGACAGCTTGTTTTTCATTGAAAATCAATCAGCTTCACCAGCCGACGCAACCATGAGCATCGATAGGTCATCGTGGTGATGCATCATCCATTTGGCATCAAGTTTTGGTGAGGCACCTATGAAGTTCGACAAATCCTCACTGTGGTCTGTTTCTTCTCAGTAATCAAGCTCGAGGAAGGAAGAACCATGTGGCAGAGGACAGTGAGGCGGAACAACAATGGCCATCCAATTTTGTGCAGTTCCACTAAAATTGAGGAAGACATGCCCGGGTATGGAGACACGCATCGCTGTTTCCAAAAATATAAAAAAGGTTAGCAACGACATCTCAATTGTCAATAAGAATTAATGAAAAGTACACCAACAAACAGAAGCATCATAATTATCTTGATGGGAACTAAACCAGGATACCCGAGAAAAAAAGCATTTCTTCATTTAACAAGTGATAGTACTACCACCATATGGACAATGACCGCACAACCACCATGTACTTTTTGTTGGAACAACATGTATACCTCCACCGAGGCATAAATCAGGACAACTTTTCGAGTGGCATTTCCTCTATAATAGTACTAGTAGGTGATGTTGGACCAGCCGACGAACCCTAGCTACTATGCATGGGGAGCTGGGGAGTAGTCGCATAGAAGAAAACCCGCATGCAGTGACCTGGGGAGCTGGACCAGTACAAGAAGTTATACCTCAGGTGGGCGAGATGTCATTTAGGCGGGCGGGCGGGATCTTCCCACATGACGGTAGCGAACAAGGGCACGGAGGATCTTCGTCCATGCCAGTGCCGGCTCCGAGAGGACGGTGCGCATCGGCTTCCTCCATTGCCGACGGCGACAATGTCAACGCTACACCTCCTCACCTCCCGCAGCAGACGGGGTTCGGCCGGATCTGTGACCACCGGTGAGGAGAGAGATAGAGTGGACACTGTCATCTTGTTTTGATATGGAGAGGGTGAGAGAGCAAGACGCGAGAAACTCTATCAAACAAGAGGCTATAATGAAGTAAAAAAATATCTCCATAGCAGTGGTTTTAAATAGAATACGCGCATTCCCGGTAAAAAGAAACGAAAACTGGCGGACAATTTTTTAAGGGTCTGTCTAGGACACATCTAGATGTGACATAGTTATGTCACATCTAAGTTGATGTCCACTCTGTTTGTGGTCTATTTTTGTTGTCCTAGTTTTTTTTTGTTTCTTGTTGCTACATTATATACTTGTTGGAGCTTAGATGTGATATCCTTAAATAACATCTAGATGTGAATTAGACAAACTGATTTTCTAACGTACCAAGAAAGAAAACTCGATCAAAAAGACGCCCCCGCTTCCAGGTCGCGAGAGTCGTCGCGCACACACACATAGACATAGACATGCATATCCGTGTTTACGTAAAATTCCATTTCCATCTCCATCTCCAATCATATTTGTCCAACTGGCACATTATTTACGTTGTTAATTATATATGCAGCAATATTAATGTACATCATCTCTTGTTTACGCATGTCCGGACCGCTGCCACGGCCGGTCCTAACCAACCTGAACCCTCTTCATCACCCGCGCGTGCTTCCCGCCCGAAACGGTCAGTGCCGCATTCACGCCCGGCCAAAGTGGATGCAACCTCTCACTGGCGTCGGCATTGAAGCGGCGCGCCGGCCGAGAGAGCGTCGCCCGCGCCGCTTCCGGGTGCACGCGGCTGCTCCGTGTTCAAAGGTCGCAATAGCCGGCTACAACATGCATGTAAAAAGTTCTTGGGAGTCTGCGCTACAGCTAGTTGTCCTCCCCCAACTCGTCAATCTCTTCCAGTAGTGCTAGTACTCCATGGCGCGGTCCATCGACAAGCAGGAGGGAAAGTTATCATATACTACTCGGTTTGCGGTGAGTGGCATGCCGAGCGACCGTGTGGTTTAAACGTTAGTTTTGCTCGATGGCACGATCCAACGAAACGAAACGTTGGTTTCTCTCCGTTTCCATTTTTTCTCCGGAAAAACGGAAACTTTCCACTCCATTTTCATTCCTATTCCAAGGTTGCCCCATTACAACATTCCATCAAATACAAAGGAAAACTAACACGCATGCTGATGCATCTCAATGATTCACAAATCATAGCCAATATTTACTTCACAACTAAAGAAAAAAGTTGTGAGAGCGTGTACGAAAGAAAAACTACTGATGGGTCACTACGACTTAAACCCTAAACCCTAAACATGATTTAATTTCCTGGCCAGTTAGAACCTATCAAAGGAAATACCGCTGGCACCCTCAGATCATACGATGCTTTTGTGCAGTTCCACTAAAATCGACCTGAGCATCCCTGATGGCAAAGATATTGAAGAAGTGTGATTAGAATAATAGTACTGGCACTAGTTCATGAGACATAAACTCATCACAAGTAGAAGCCGGTAAAAGTAGAGAAAGATCGACATGGAGATGGAGCTACGGCAGTGGAGCAAGCCGGCTCCAAAAGTAAGATGGACTATACCTGGGATGTCGGGCTGTAGCTAGAAGGGTGGTTGGGACGCGGCATCGGCCCATACCGCGGTGACCCCCGATTGGGATGCACCGACTGTGGGTTTTCTCCCTCGCCGATGTCGACCGCGTCTACGCAGAACATTGTTCGCTTCCCTCAGCTGCGGGATCAGGCCCGTCGTTCTATGCTTGTGAAGAGAGCAACCTAAGCAAGCAGGCTTGTAGCTTAGGCTCCTGCTAGTGTATATATAGTGGTTTTCTTTTTCTCTCTATATCAACCATTTTATATTGCGTACGTGTCATTCAAGAGTGAAATGATGGTTGCTTCTTCCGACTAACTTACTGTGTGATTTGACTGCTCGGTAGTGGCCCCTACACATACTCCCCCTACGTGTATGCAACAGTCACACGTACACATGGACGCAAAAACGCATGCGACGCCCTAATGCATGCATGTCCGAGCACATGATGGAACACACACGGTCACACTCAAGTGCTCAACCTACACGTGCATGCACACACATAATCAGTCAGGGTGAGCTAGTGACCGTATAAACACCGGGATATATATATATATATATATATATATATATATATATATATATATATATATATATATATATATATATTGAGCGCAATGAGCGTATTATCAGTCCATTGACCGTATTTTTACAAATATACAGTGACAGACAGTGTATTTATCTCGTTTGAAATTAAGCCATATTAACCGGAGAGGAGGCAGTATGGACTAGCATTACTTTGATGTGTCACGTCAACTTGCCGAATGAGGAGAAGGTTGCAGGACGGGAGAAGCTTGCGCGCGGTGGCTCGCAGGACAAGGAGAAACTTTTGACTAATGCAAGCTCTCCCTCGCTCAGGCGGTGGACGTGCAACAGTTAATTCGGTGTCAGATTGCCAGAAGCATACACTATACTACTAGTGCTATTATTGTTCGACTTCCTGAATAGGCGAACAGCCAAGCGCAAAGTTTACTAGTACTAGTACTACTACTATAGTCTATAAAGGTACGTACTATACTAGTACTAGGAACCGGATGGAGGAGTGTCTGCACTCTTATTATAATTTTAAAATGTGATAAATCAATCTTCAACACATTTGGTTCTCTTCGAGGGTTCTCACATGTGATAATAGAAGTTGATTGCATGGAACACTCACCACAATTCTCGCTTAATTCTGGCTCATATCCTGTTACAAATAGTAGCACTCGGTAATATTTCCTCTTTTTTTGTTATTCAGCATGTAAACAGGTTAGCAAACCTTGCGGCGCATCTTCGTGCGAACCGTGCTTGCGGCACTTTGAATGTGGCCGAGAGCTGGCTTGATGAAACACCTCGCTTCCTACTTCTTTTTTGTGGGGTACCTCGCTTCCTAGTGACCAGTGTCTTGGCTGATCGTCCTAAGAATGCTTATATATGAATAAAGCTCTCTCATTTACCCGAAAAAAGATTAAGCCATATTAACCCGAAAGGAGGGAGTATGGACTAGCACTACTTTTTGGTGTGTCCTGTCAACTCGCAGAACGAGGAGAAGCTTGCAGGACAAGGTGAAGCTCGCTTATGCATTTTGACTAATGCAACCTACCCTCGGTGGACATGCATCAGTCCATTCGATGTCAGATTGTCAGAGGCATACACTGTAGTACCCAACATGCGGAGTACCATCATTGTTTGACTTCACGAAGAGGCGAAGAGCCAAGCGCAGTAGTACGAGTAGTACTACTACTAGAACCGCATGGTGGAGCATTCGTACTCTTATTTTTTTATCTATGATAAAGTACACGTTTATTCCGGAGAAGGGCGGAAAACGGCAGCCCAACATGTAATGAATGATATCAATCAACCAACCATGCTCGAATATATCTTGGCCTCCGTGCGAGCCCGTCTGTGTGTTCTCGCTCCTCGTCTCTCTCAAGGAACGGCGGGTTGGCTCTTTGCCGTCAATTGAGATCGGTTTGCTCACACTCCTGTCCCACATGTCGGTGATATGCCAAGAGGAGGTGCGTTGACAGACTGGCCATACACGTACTTGGTTTTGCACCTTCATACTACTCCTCCCTCTATCTAATTTACAGGGCGCGCTTCATTATGATGCATTTCTCTCAATGCATTTCCACCACCAGAGGGACTTTAGACGCGTTTGGTTTAATGCTCAATTAATTAGGGCGTGGTAACCGCAATCAAGTCCACAATTTTCTCTCCATGTACTCTGTACTACTACGGAGTGGAGTAAGTGCATGCATGTGTGTACCCGGGGTGGAAGAACTGCATGCATGTGTGTACGCATTATTCCCTCTAGTAATAGACACCATGCTATAACTACCAATGCTATTTTTCAGGCCGATAGCTAGTCGCCTTGGTCCCACAGATTTTTTTTCTTTTTTCTGAAGCGCGTTGTATAAACAGTGACGGATGGAGTAGTATGAGCGGATACAAAGAAGAGTGTATTGATGGTTGATTCTTCAGAGCAACTTACAGTGGGAAAGGTGGGGCTTATGATTTCACTGCTCATTACTCACTATTCATGCGGCGCAGTGATCGGGCTGAGTCTCCCATGAGGTTGTGCACTACCCCCTCGGTTCTTAAATATACTCTGAAGTATTTGTCTTTCTAGAGATTTCAACGAGTGACTACTCAAATATTTGTCTTTTTAGAGATTTCAAATGGACTGGCACATACGGAAGTATATAGACATATTTTAGACTGTAGATTCACTCATTTTGCTCCGTACGTAGTCACTTGTTGAAATCTCTAGAAAGACTAATAGAATATTTAGGAATGGAGGGAGTACACATATGAAGCAAAATGAGTGAATCTACACTCTAAAATATGCCCATTTGAAATTTGTAAAAAGACAAATATTTCGGAACAAAGGAGTATAATTTTGTGCATGGCACATGGACCCGGATGATGAAGAGGCTTCTCGCAATGCTATCAAGTTTCCATCATTTGTTTACATAATTGGCGTACTATACAAATAATTTTCCAGCGACATGAAATTGTACAATGGTGTGAGCTTTCAGCTTTTGTTTCGCGTGTCTTGCCATCGATGCTCTTTTGGAAACAATAAAAACTAACTTCCTTGCTAATGCATGTCAATTATTAGCAGATCAGAGCTAATAATTACATCACAACTGAAGACAGAGTTGTGAGAAGGTGTTAAATTAAAATTGATCCATGCTTTCATTGGTAGCAACGTCCCCCCAACTCTGTCTAAATCAACAAGGCATGTTGGGAAAAAAAGTAGCTGTCTGGAGCATGCAACATTCCGATCATTTTGTGCAGTTCCACTAAAATAGAGCTGAGCGTCCCTGTTCCAAAGATATTAAGTGTGATTACGATAATAGAGGACTGCTGATGAAACAATAAACACACAAATAGAAGCCGGTCACCTTTGCAGTCTCTCTTAAGACTAACTAGTTGGAGAAGATTAGGCTCGGAGTTGGATGAGGAGGATAGAGCAAAACCAATCTCCCTTTGTGCAGTTGCACTGAAATGTAGATACGTTGCCCGTGTGACATTTTTAGTACAACTGCACAAAACACTCTTAAGAAAAAAGTGATTTGTGCAGTTCACCAAAAGGTTGCAATAGCAACGAGGTGAAATGTATAGCCATGTTTGCAAAAAAGAGGTAGAAAGGAAACAATTACTGGCCAATAACAGTTGATGACACATGTGACGACAAAAAAAAGCATATTCCTTGTCCTAAGGGAAGATATCAACACGATTGTGTTTGTCTAAAACGGTGTGAGGACGAGAATGCAATATGGAAAGTACGCCGGACAAGCTACATTTTGGGCAAAGAACTATGGAAGATCCACATGCAGCGACGTGGGAAGATGGGCAATGGAGCAAGGCCGGAGGGGATACCTGGAGGTCATCGGGATTTAACTAGGTGAGGAGCGGCGGGCAGAATCTTCGAGTAGGTGGCGTAGGCCCTGCCGTGCCGGAGCTTGGTCAGAGAGAACGGCGTGTACCACAGATCGGGACATGCTGCCTCGGCGCCGTCGAACGGAGAAATGATGCACTTCCTCCCTTTCCCCCGGCGGACGGGATGCGGCTGGATCAGTGACCAACGGTGAGAGAGAGAGAGGCCACCGCACTCCCTTTCCCCCGGCGGACGGGATGCGGCCGGATCAGTGACCAATGGTGAGAGAGAGAGAGAGAGAGAGAGAGAGAGAGGCCACTGCAGCCTTGGGTGAGATACTCTGAAGAGCGACAAACCAGGCAGGCAGGCTCCATTGTATATAGTGAGCGGACTACCTTTTTCTCCATAAAAATTATTTTATATTCTGTGTACGTGCCATTGAGCGCTATAACTTTATTTAAAAATAACGCGGCAACACGTAAAGTCGAACTTTGTTTTATGCACACGTGGTACACGACCTCCCTAGGTAAACAACCACTACAGGCATTCAAATTAGCACGTGGGCTGCCATTTCGTAAAGAAATGAGCTCCACCGTGTACCCACGCGGGTGTGGCTGGGCACGAAGCGTGAGTACATGCACGGTGCACCTATTCTCTTCTTGTATACGTACACCACCTACGTGGGGTTGTGTGAGAGAGATACAAACCTAGAGAGAGATAGTGTGTGGG
>NC_041393.1:189425121-189526092 GCF_002162155.2 Triticum dicoccoides | reverse complement strand
ATGTAACATATGCAATGTGTGTGAAATAGAGTCCTGGATATAACATATATATAGAGGGGGCGATCCAAGAGAATAGAGTGGAGGTATCATTGGCTTGAGGTGTCCATAGAATCGAAGAGAGGGATGATGTGTGTGTGTGTGTGCGTGCGCGATCGATAAAGAGTGCCATCGAATTTGTGTGTGCCCACCTCAAAGATATAGAGTGGCTGGCCTACTGGAACGTGAGAGGGGACATGTGCAGTTTGTCTCTATGGCATGGATACCTACCTGCAGCGCTCGACTATCGGTGTGTGGTGGGGTAAGAGGGAGGCCCAATTAACTATAGATGTACAATGGCTGGTATATGTGTGGAGGAGGAGAGAGGCCTACCTCATGTATTAAGGAGATCGATCTGCCTCATATATTAAGGGAGATCGATCGGCATCCATGCATATGTGCAGGAGAGGAATAAGGTTGGGAGAGAGACAGAGCTAGAGTGTTGGAGGGGGTGGTAGTGGAGTTGCTTCTAATAAATGGTGGGATAGGCTTGCTAGACAAACGGAGGGCACGCCCGCAATATCAATAAGAGAGGAGATGGTTGCTTGTTGTCTGTGCACGTGCATGTGAGAGACGGGTCAGGAGGCATGCACGAATGATGAGGGGGGACGATGTGGCTGTGGTAAGCAGACGTAATTACATAGGAAGATCAATCACCCTTTGTTAGAGAAAGGAGAGACATAACTTGTGAGGTACATCGATCGATGGGGGGTAGTTAAAGTCGATCTAGGTATATGTTGGGAGATCGATCGGTATACATGCATGTGTGTGTTAGAAGCAAATGAGGCACGAGGAGAAGGATAGAGAGAGAGGGATGCATGTAGGATGTGGTACGAGAGGTATACTATATCGACGGGGAGGAGTGTGCGAGTACGAGAACGATGAAAAGAGTGGTGGGAGTGAGGCATGGACGGTGACAAGAGAAGAGGGGAAGCTTGTGTTTGTGCTAGGCACACCTGGCTAGAGAGGCATATCGATCGATGTGTGCCGTAAAGAAGGAGCTGGGGGACCTACACACACTATGGGTGAACGACCTAAAGTGAAAAGACGAATTTGCGATGGAGCTAGAGAATGCTGAGGGAGGGTGAGAGGTATGCGGGCGTGTGCATGCACAAGAGAAAGTTAGCGCTAGCTACAAAGATAAGAGGGTTGTGTGGGTGTAAAAGACGAATAGAGATCATATATACTTCATTATAAAAAGCGAATTCGGATATTTGAAGAATTTATCATAGTGTTTTAAACCGACGCATGTGTGAATATATATAATGGTGATACACATGGTGTGGTTATGAACATGTTATACTACATTTAATATATTTTATCTCTACTCTTATAAAAAACGGAGTTGTTGATGATGGTGTGCCTGCCATCCTGCATTATAGGCCGTCCGATTTATATCTGGCGGATAGCAAGGAAACTATGATGGTTGAAGTTGGCAACAATCATGATTGTAGATTCTTATTAAATAGAGAAAGGAATTAAAAGTTAGTTCAAATTGCAGCGGTAGTATAGACATTTGGAATGCACTAAAATGTTGGTATGAGTAGGTTACATGCATTATACAGCAAGCAAAAAAATTTAATCGGACATAACATGGATTCATACTCCCTCCTTCCATCTATATAGGGCATAATGAGATTTTTAAGACCGCCTTTGACTATTGACAAGATTAATAGTACATGACATGCAAAATGTGAAAATTATATCATCGAAAGAACCTTTCACAGACAAATTTAACGGTGTGCTTTGTGTAAGTTGCATGTCATATATCATTGCTCTAATATTTGGTCAAAGTTAGCATCGAAAAACGCATTAGGCCCTATATAGATGGAAGGAGGGAGTAGCTTTGAATAGCATTTGTATAGTTAAACGGGGCAAGACTCTCTCTTTGTGTGGCGTGAATAGTTTTATTTTTTTCGTTTTCTTTTTGGTTGAGGGAAGTGCGAATTGATTTGGTACGTACAAGTACAATATTACTACACGTTAGGCTTGTCCCTAAAATTCAACCCGCCTCTTGTTATATCCCAAATATTCAGATATCATTCTCTCAAAACTGGCGCCTTCACAACCCGCGCCTTGCTATCAGGAAATCACAACGCGCGCGAAAACTCCCTCCAGCTGCCAAATCCCGACACGCAAAATCCCCCTTCTAACCCTGAGCCGAAAGGGCCGCTAGTTAAAATCGGTGGGGGGGGTACTTTTGTAACACCCCCTACATTTTGGACAAGCGCGTCCCTAAATCATGCTTCACCCCCTCCCATCGCCCCCTT
The DNA here is from genome assembly GCF_002162155.2 of Triticum dicoccoides. NCBI lineage: Eukaryota > Viridiplantae > Streptophyta > Magnoliopsida > Poales > Poaceae > Triticum > Triticum dicoccoides. Next base: position 189,523,786 of record NC_041393.1, on the reverse strand, counting down.
TTCGCCATTCGAAATCCCAGGCCACCATAACCTCTCCACTCCAGCCGCGAAACCCCACCCTCCTCCGTCTGCCACGTCACCGCTCCCCAGCCGGAGCCTCTTCCTCGATGATGTCGTCCACCGCAACAGCTCGACGTCCCTCGTCCACCTCCCCGGATGAGGATCCTTCGTCCATCTCGCCGTCTCGCTTGTTCAGCCGCCCCGTCCTCCACCTCCAAGGAGCTGCTCCGACGATCGCCTCGTCTATCACAGCTGCTCCATCCCCACAGCGCCGCCTTAACCTGCCACACCGGAACCGCAACATCCTCACCGACTCCTCGGACGAAGCCGAGGCCTACTCGACGCCACCAAAGAGGTTGTACACTCATTGCATCGCACCTTCTCCTTAACTCGACCTCCCGGCGCCGACGGTGCTCCATCCCGCACCCCCTTGGAGCGGCTACCTTGAAGCCGGTGCCATGGGCGACATCTCCACGACGGCTCTCCCCTAGTGCGAGGCCCCTTCGGCGGCGGTGTCCATACCAGCCGGATCTGTTGCTACTGCTCCGGCTCTCGCTCGCTCGCTCGCGCTGCTGCTGCTGCTCCGACTCTCGCTCGATCGCTCGCTCGCCCAGCTGCTGCTGCTGCTCTCCCCCTCGCTCGTGTTGCTGCTCTGCTCCGATTAAGCCACAGTTCAGTCGATTGAATCGACTTTTGGGTCAGTTGATTTTCAGGGGTTGGGGGGCTCACCGGAGTTAAGGAAGAACCACCCGCAGCAGGGATGGGCGCTCGCCGGAGAGGTACCCCACTATCTATCTTAGGGTTCGGGGTTGGGGCGGGGGGCCTATAGGGCTGGCCGGGGTGGCGATGGAGAGTTGTTTCGGGGCGGCGAGGCGACGCTGGGGCCGGCGGTTCGGCCGGTTGTAGCTGGCGGCTCAGGGGGGTGCAGGTTGAAGATGAACTGCAGGCCCTCCCTAAACTACATGTCAAGTGCCTCTCTGCTACCATTGCGTTCAGTTTCGACAGTAGCATTCAGATTCCACAGTGAATTTCAGTTTTGATAGTTAAGTTCAGAGTCAACAGTTTTTACCTCATCTATTGTAGTCAGGTGGTTTTTGGTGATGTTAAGTTTACATCAATTTTACATCATCTACTGGAGATGTTATTAGAATCCCACTTGAGATTGACGATGTATGTCTTGTGCTGCTTCATCCTTGACGTCTTACAGCTCACCGGAGCTGCTCCAACGACAGAATGATCCATCACAACAGAGCAGTGCCATGGACGCCGTCTACAGATTCCTTAGATCTTCCTCCACACCTCTGACAACCACCTCTGCCTCAACTGCTTCAGTGACCAACCCAATGATGTTGAGGTCGACACGGCTACGGCAAAGAGGTTGTACACTTGTTGCATCACTTATTACTATAAATTCACATTGATCCATTAGGGCTATTTTGGCTCAACGGAAAAACGTCGATCCAGTGGTTGTTACCATCACTCTAAATTTCTGCATGCTCTCCTTACATAATCTCACCATATTTTTCCGTATGCATGTCAGAATTGTACATAGTCATGCTGAACATGTAGAGAAAAGAGAAGAGTTTTGCCCGGCAATACAATGTCATGCAGACATCGCTCCATGGTGGGTTCAATGGCAAACCCTCCCCACCCCTCTCCAGATTGTAATCCAGAGGAAGATATCTGTTCTGAGGCGGATTTAGACGCCGCTGACCACTCCTATTTACCCCCCAAGGTGTTTGCTCTACCTTGGCATGATGGTGTTAGTCATATCATGCATATGTTGCCTTGCAGTGCCTACATTTGACATCATATATGTCATCTTCTTAGTTTAGACATGTTCTGTAATGCACCCTGTTTAGTTTCTATATCATATATGGGAATTATGCAGTCTCATGTCTTTTAGCCATCCATAATATATGTGAAATGTGCAATGCCATCTTGTTTAACCATGCATCATATATTTGAATGATATCTTGCCCATCCTTTTCTTCATTACATTTCCATTTGTCGATAATGTTGATGTATACTACACAACCTTCTTCTTGTAGACGTTGTTGGGCCTGCAAGTGCATAGGTTTGTAGGACAGTAGCAAATTTCCCTCAAGTGGATGACCTAAGGTTTATCAATCCATAGGAGGCGTAGGATGAAGATGGTCTCTCTCAAACAACCCTGCAACCAAATAACAAAGAGTCTCTTGTGTCCCCAACACACCCAATACAATGGTAAATTGTATAGGTGCACTAGTTCGGCGAAGAGATGGTGATACAAGTGCAATATGGATGGTAGATAAAGGTATTTGTAATCTGAAATTATAAAAACAGCAAGGTAACTAATGATAAAAGTGAGCGTAAACGGTATTGCAATGATAGTAAACAAGGCCTAGGGTCCATACTTTCGCTAGTGCAAGTTCTCTCAACAATAATAACATAGATAGATCATATAACAAGCCCTCAACATGCAACAAAGAGTCACTCCAAAGCCACTAATAGCGGAGAACAAACATAGAGATTATGGTAGGGTACGAAACCACCTCAAATTTATTCTTTCAGGTCAATCTATTAAAGAGTTCGTACTAGAATAACACCTTAAGACACAAATCAACCAAAACCCTAATGTCACCTAGATACTCCATTGTCACCTCAAGTATCCGTGGGCATGATTATACGATATGCATCACACAATCTCAGATTCATCTATTCAACCAACACAAAGTACTTCAAAGAGTGCCCCAAAGTTTCTACCGGAGAGTCAAGAACGTGTGCCAACCCCTATGCATAGGTTCATGGGCGGAACCCGCAAGTTGGTCACCAAAACATACATCAAGTGGCACATGATATCCCATTGTCACCACAGATAAGCACGGCAAGACATACATCAAGTGTTCTCATAGAAGACTCAATCCGATAAGATAACTTCAAAGGGGAAACTCAATTCATCACAAGAGAGTAGAGGAGGATAAACATCATAAGATCCAACTACAATAGCAAAGCTCGGGATACATCAAGGTCGTGCCATAGAGGGAACATGAGAGAGAGAGAGAGAGATCAAACACATAGCTACTGGTACATACCCTCAGCCTCGAGGGTGAACTACTCCCTTCTCGTCATGGATAGCGTCGGGATAATGAAGATGGCAACCGGTGAAGGATCCCCCCTCCGGCAGGGTGCCGGGAAGGGCTCCCGAGAGGTTTTTGGTGGCTATAGAGGCTTGCAGCGGCGGAACTCCCAATCTATCTTGATATTCAATGGTTTTAGGGTACGTAGGCTTATATAGGTGAAAGAAGTCGGTCGGGGGGGTGCTCGAGGGGTCCACGAGACAGGGGGCGCGCCTAGTAGGGGGGGCTATCTCCTGGGCTCCTCGAGTATCTTCTGACGTGAACTCCAAGTCTCGAGGATGATAATCTTCCAAAAAATCACATTGCCGAAGGTTTCATTCCGTTTGGACTCCGTTTGATATTCCTTTTCTTCAAAATACTGAAACATACTTGTGGTTATGAAGTTTTAATCAGACACAGAGAAAGATTGGGGCCTAAGATGTTGCCTCCAAACATATTCACCTTTGGGTGATATCAACAATAATAGTTCATGCTAACATACATCCAATTGGATATATATATCAGGATCACCCTAACACAAAGTGCTTGCCAAAGGATAAAATGAAAAAGGGAAAGGTGAAGATCACCTTGACTCTTGCATAAAGTAAAAGACATAAAGTAAAAGATAGGCCCTTCGCAGAGGGAAGCAGAGGTTGTCATGCGCTTTTAGGGTTGGATACACAAAATCTTAATGCGAAAGAACGTCACTTTATATTGCCCCTTGTATATGGACCTTTATTATGCAGACCATCGCTTTTATTGCTTCCATAACAAGTTTGTATAAAGCTTATTTTCTCCGCACTAATAAGTCATGCATATTTAGAGAGCAATTTTTATTGCTTGCACTGATGACAACTTACTTGAAGGATCTTACTCAATCCATAGGTAGATATGGTGGACTCTCATGGCAAAACTGGGTTTAAGGATATTTGGAAGCACAAGTAGTATCTCTACTTGGTGCTACGAATTTTGGCTAGCATGAGGGGGAAAGGCAAGCTCAACATGTTTGAATGATACATGACAATATACTTTAACTGAGATGCGAGAAAACATAACCCATTATGTTGTCTTCCTTGTCCAACATCAACTCTTTAGCATGTCATACATAATGAGTGCTCAAAATTATATAAGATGTCTAGGATAGTATATTTATATGTGAAATCTCTCTTCCTTCAATATTCTTTCATGAATTGTTCAAATGACCAATACAATGCTTGCTAACCATCAATAAATTTACAACCTCTACTTCTTAGATGTGAAGTCATTACTCCCCATGGGATAAGTAAATGAAACATATATAATTTCAGATTTATGACATTCAACTCATTCAATCATTTACTCATAGGATATAAGTGAAGCACACGAGTAAATGACAAACTACTCCAACAAGATATAAGTGAAGATCAATGAGTAGCTAAATAATTATGCAACTATGTGAAGACTCTCTCTCATTAAAGAATTTCATATCTTGGTATCTTATCCAAACAGCAAGCAAACAAAATAAAATGGGCACCAACTCTCAAGGTGAGAAAGGGCAATGCTCGATACCGAAGAGGCTAGCAATGATGGAAAGGTAAAGTGCGTATAATCCATGGACTCAACATTAGTCAAAAGAACTCATATACTTATTGCAAAAATTTAGAAGTCATCAAAAACCAAGCACTACGCGCATGCTCCTAGGGGGATAGATTGGTAGGAAAATACCATCGCTCATCCCCGACCGCCACTCATAAGGATGCACAATCCAAGGACACTTCATGTTTCAAATTTGTTACACAACTTTAACCATATGTGCATGCTACGGGACTTGCTAACTTCAACACAAGCATTCTTTAAATTCATAATCACCCAACTAGCATGACTTTAATATCACTACCTCCATATCTCAAAACAATTATCAAGTATCAAATTGATCATAGCATCCAATTCACTTCCTATGATAGTTTTCATTCAAATTACCATGTTGTTTAAGACTCTCGAAATAATATAAGTGAAGAATGAGAGTTCATTAATTTCTACAAAATAAAACCACCGCCGTGCTCTAAAAAGATATAAGTGAAGCACTAGAGCAAACGACAAACTACTCCAACAAGAAATAAGTGAAGATCAATGAGTAGTTAAATAATTATGCAACTATGCGAAGATTCTCTCTCATTTAAGAATTTCAGATCTTGGTATTTTATTCATACAGCAAGCAAAGAAAAACAAAATGACATTGCAAGGATAGCACAAATCATCTGAAGAAGCAAAAACTTAGGTTCAACCGATACTAACCGGTAGTTGTTGAAGAAAAAAGGTGGGATGCTTAACGGGGCATCCCCAAGCTTAGATGCTTGAGACTTCTTGAAATATTATATTGGGGTGCCTTGGGCATCCCCAAGCTTGATCTTTTATGTCTCCTTAATTCCTCTCATATCATGGTTTATCTTTTTATCAAAAGCTTCATCCGCACCAAACTCAACAAGAACTCGTGAGATAGGTTAGTATAAACCAATGCAAAACCTTATCATTTTATACTATAACAAATCACTAAAATTATTATTAAACATTGCATACTAAATGCCTCTGCATATTTAAGACTCCTATCCTCAAATAGAATCATTAAACAAGCAAACATATGCAAACAATGCAAACATAACAGCAATCTGCCAAAACAGTACAGTCTGTAAAGAATGCAAGAGTATCAATACTTCCCTGACTCCAAAAATTATGAGAGAACATTCCCACTGTAATAAATATATGAGAGCTTAATATGCAAAAAGATTCAACATTATAATATTGTCTGACTTTTCTAGGGAATTTTTGCAATAGCGGTAAACTTTCTGTTTTCAAACAGCAACATGTATACTAGCAAACTAAGCAAGGCAAAGGCTATCCTTGACATTTTTATTGAAAATATAGATGCAAAACATTATCCTAACTAACAGCAAGCAAAAACTTAAAAAAAAATGAAGCTCCAAGCAAAACACATATCATGTGGCGAATAAAAATATAGCTCCAAGTAAAGTTACCGATGAACTAAGACGAAAGAGGGGATGCCATCCGAGGCATCCCCAAGCTTAGGCTCTTGGTTGTCCTTGAATATTACCTTGAGGTTCCTTGGGCATCCCCAAGCTTAGGCTCTTTCCGCTCCTTATTCCATAGTCCATCGAATCTTTACCCAAAACTTGAAAACTTCAACCACACAAAACTCAACAGAAAACTCGTAAGCTCCGTTAGTATAAGAAAATAAAACCACCACTTAGGTACTGTAATGAACTCATTCTAAATTCATATTGGTGTAATATCTACTGTATTCTAACTTCTCTATGGTTCATACCCTCTGATACTACTCATAGATTCATCAAAATAAGCAAACAACACATAGAAAACAGAATCTGTCAAAAACAGAACAGTCTGTAGTAATCTGTATAAAACGTATACCTATGGAACCCCAAAAATTATTTAAATAAATTTCTGGACCTGAATAATTTGTCTATTAACCATCCGCAAAAAGAATCAACCTAAAAGCACTCTCCAGTAGTAAATGGCGGATAATCTCGTGAGCGCAAAAGTTTCTGTTTTTTACAGCAAGATCACATAAACTTCACCCAAGTCTTCCCAAAGGTTCTACTTGGCACTTTATTGAAACAAAATATATAAAACATGATTACTACAGTATCATAATCATGTGTACATACAAAAACAGTAAGTGTAAATATTGGGTTGTCTCCCAACAAGCGCTTTTCTTTAATGCCTTTTTAGCTAGGCATGATGATGGCAATGATGCTCACATAAAAGATAAGAATTGAAACATAATGGGAGCATCATGAAGCATATGACTAGCACATTTAAGCCTAACCCACTTCCTATGCATAGGGATTTTGTGAGCAAACAACTTATGGGAACAATAATCAACTAGCATAGGAAGGTAAAACAAGCATAGCTTCAAAACTTTAAGCACATAAAGAGGAAATTTGACATTATTGCAATTCCTACAAGCATATATTCCTCCCTCATAATAATTTTCAGTAGCATCATGAATGAATTCAACAATATAATCAGCACCTAAAGCATTCTTTTCATGATCTACAAGCATAGAAAATTTACTACTCTCCACATAAGCAAAATTCATCTCATGAATAGTAGTGGGAGCAAACTCAACAAAATAATTATCATGTGAGGCATAATCCAATTGAAAACTAAAATCATGATGACAAGTTTCATGGTTATCATTATTCCTAATAGCATACAAGTCATCACAATAATCATCATATATAGCAACTTTGCTCTCATAATCAATTGGAACCTCTTCCGAAATAGTGGAATCATCACTAAATAAAGTTGACACTCTTCCAAATCCACTTTCATGTTCATCACAATAAGATTCAACATCCTCCAAAATAGTGGGATCACTACTTCCTAAAGTTGACACTCTTCCAAACCCACTTTCATCAATATAATCATCATAAATAGGAGGCATGCTTTCATCATAATGAATTTGCTCATCAAAACTTGGGGGACAAAATATATCATATTCATCAAACATAGATTCCCCAAGCTTGTGGCTTTGCATATCATTAGCATCATGGATATTCACGGATTTCATACTGACAACATTCCAATCATTCTCATCATACAAAGATATAGTACCAAACATTCTAATACATTCTTCTTCTAGCACTTGAGCACAATTTTCCCTTCCATCATTCTCACGAAAGATATTAAAAAAACGAAGCGTATGAGACAAACTTAACTCCATTTTTTTGTAGTTTTATTTTATAAACTAAACTAGTGATAAAAAAGAAACAAAAAGATTCAATTGCAATATCTAAAGATATACCTTCAAGCACTCACGTCCCCGGCAACGGCGCCAGAAAAGAGCTTGATGTCTACTACACAACCTTCTTCTTGTAGACGTTGCTGGGCCTGCAAGTGCACAGGTTTGTAGGACAGTAGCAAATTTCCCTCAAGTGGATGACCTAAGGTTTATCAATCCGTATGTCGGATTTCAGGTTCCGACAGACCCTTAAGGTTTGAACTCTGGGGTGCGCGCGGAGATCACCCCCCTACCTACTCACGTCTCGTTGCCTCGCAAGAGATCTAGGCTACACGGAGAACAACACAAGGGATGTAAGATTTATACTGGTTCAGGCACCATTGTGGTGTAATACCCTACTCCAGTGTGTGGTGTGTGGATTGCCTTAGGGGCTGGTGATGAACAATACAAAGGAAGAACGGCCTCGCGTGGGGAGGAGTTCTTGTGTTGGTGTGGGTGGTTCTGGCTAGGGTTCGAATGGTCGATCCTCTCTCTGATCTTGTGTGTGTCCTCTGTCCTCCTGCCTTGACGGCGGCTAGTCCTATTTATAGAGCAAGGCCCTGGTCCTCTTCCCAAATATTGAGCGGGAAGGGCGCCAACAATTGGCCATTTTGAAGGGGAACATCTAGTACACTAATCCTGACTAAAGTTGGTCCTCGCCTGCCAAAGGCTCTGACGATGACGCCTTCCAAGGCTCCACGATGACCTCCATCCTGCCGTTCTGCTGGTCTTGGTCTTGTTGCACCGAAGCGGTAACTTTTGTCTGATGCCTTGGCCTGTGCTTGCCCCCTTTGCACCGAAGGGGAAGCAAGGACACTGCGTAGGCCGGCGCCCGCCTGGCGCCCGCCTGGCTTCGGTCGTCATGGCTTGCGTCACAGGCACCTCGTGAGGTACCCCGCCTTGATCTCTCCGCCTCCTCACGAGCCAGCCTGACGAGGCTGCGCCTGAGGAAGCTTCCTGTCGTCCGCCCCGCGAGGCTTGGCCCCTCGCGAGGGTCTTGAGCTTGGGTTGACGAAGGTGGGCCGTATTGGGCCATTCCTTGAGCCACGCTGCAGGCCGCAGGCAGCCAAGTCTGGGTACCCCTGTTCCCAGAACGCCAACAGTGGCCCCCGGGCCCAAGCCGCGCCCGGACTTGGCTTAGCAAAGAAGCGAAGGGGCAAGTGCGAAACAAGAGAGAGAGAGAGAGATCAAACACATAGCTACTGGTACATACCCTCAGGCTCAAGGGTGAACTACTCCCTCCTCGTCATGGATAGCGCCGGGATGATGAAGATGGCCACCGGTGAAGGATCCCCCCTCCGGCAGGGTGCCGGGAAGGGCTCCCGAGAGGTTTTTGGTGGCTATAGAGGCTTGCAACGGCGGAACTCCCGATCTATCTTGATATTCAATGGTTTTAGGGTACATAGGCTTATATAGGTGAAAGAAGTCGGTCGGGGGGATGCTCGAGGGGTCCACGAGACAGGGGGCGCGCCCAGTAGGGGGGGCTATCTCCTGGGATCCTCGAGTATCTTCTGACGTGAACTCCAAGTCTCGAGGATGATAATCTTCCAAAAAATCATGTTGCCGAAGGTTTCATTCCGTTTGGACTCCGTTTGATATTCCTTTTCTTCAAAATACTGAAACAGGCAATAAAACAACAATATGGGCTGGGCCTCTGGTTAATAGGTTAGTCCCAAAAGTAATGTAAAAGTGTATAATAAACCCCATAATCATTCAAAACAGATAATAAAATAGCACGAATGCTTCATAAATTATAGATACGTTGGAGACGTATCAAATGTTTGTACATTAAACTACTCTTCCTGTGAATCAGCCATTTGGGTGGGAGATGGAAAAATCTGGAGTGAAAACAAGGCCTTTAGAGCAGACAGTGCTACCTATCGAAGTAGATCTCTTGTTGGGTCCCGATAGCTCCTCAGAGATGGATTTAGAGACAGATGACCAGTCCTATTCCCCCACTAAGGTGTATGCTCTAACTTGGCACGGTTATACTGCTCATATCATGCATACGGTGTCTTGCATTGCATAGTTTAGACATCATATACACAATATTCAACACCATGTTCTTAGTTCAGATATGATATCGAATGCCCTCTGTTTAGCATATAAATCACATATGTGAATTAAATGATGTGATCCTGATTACTTAGATAGCATGTAGGTGAATTATGTCATGCGATCCTGTTTAGTTATTCATCATATCTTTGAGTTATGTTATGCTATGCTATCTAGTTTAGATAGACATCATATATGTGAAATTATGTCATGCTATCCATTTTAGTTAAACAATATACATGTCAATTATTTCATGCCCTCTTTTTTCCACACTATCTATTGCATCTGTCTCTCATACAATGTATGTACATTCAACTATGTTTCCTGTTTATCAGCCATTTGAATTGGAGCGGGTGATGCCAGTATCTAGCAGACTAAAAACACGGTCTTCAAATAAAACAGTGCTACCTCTTGGTGGAGATACCACCCTGGTTGTACATGCACAAGAACCAGCCCTACCACACATAACCCAAACTCTCGCAGATTGTACCCCTACTGCGATGGACAGAGAACCAGCTTCACCCAATCTAACCCCAACCCCAGCCGATAGTAACCCAGTTCCTGTTGACACATCACCATCTCCACCATAGAGCTCCCAAACAAGGGTAGTTAGTAAGGCAGCTCCAGTGCCCAAAGTGCCAGTACTATCACGGCGAACCCCAACTCCACCAGTTAGTACGCCTATTCCTGTGGAGGAAGCACAACCAGCAAGTCGTAGTTTAGCATCTATCGCATTTGATGTTGTTAAATCGTATGTGCGTATCTTCCCATCTTGTAAATATTATACTGAAGATGAAGGAAAATGTCAGTTGCAGGTGTTTGTCCAGGAGTTATGTGTAAGTAATGTTATTCATGGCAATTACTTTGCTTTGTCCCATACATCCTACCTCCATGATGGTTATAATACAGCAAATTTTCCCATTTTTCTCTATAGAGAAGGACCGATTTGGAAACTCGGGATGAGGTAACCTGTGCTAATACGTCTGCTATCTTCAAGAATGCTTTGTGGCAGTATCGGAATTACCTGAGGAAAACATACTTCACCGGCAAAGAAACTCATCAAATTCCCTTACATTCTCCTGAGACACATTTACTGGACGATGACTAGGAACGCCTTGTTCTGTACTGGTCCCGAACCAAGAATGTGGTAAGGTCTATGAGCTCATTTTCTATTTTTAAGTATTATATTCTTGCGTCTTATTGTACTCTATTCATGTAGAACAAGTGCCTAAACCTGAAGAACAATTGTTCTAATTTAAGATTCCATTGCTATCATAGTTCAAAAAAGCGTTAGGCTTTAATTGTGTGTTTTGCCACCGCCTTGCGCTTTACTGACCAAAGTGCATGCTTATGCACAGTTATGCACAGATTATGCGTAGTTATGCGCAATGCGTTTTGCCAACGCCTAGAGCCTAGGCGCGCTTAAGCGCTCGCTTAGGCGTGCCTTTTTTAACTATTATTGCTTTGCTCTTGTATCACTGTATTTACTCATACAAACTTATTTTTAAATTGAAGGATCCAATCGAAACTCCAATGGCACATCAGGTATGTTCACGCATGTTTCTTTAACAGGTTTGCTCTTATCAATAGCTCTGTTGATTTCAATTTCAATTGTGTATACAGTTGACTTTCATATCATGCACATTACTAGTATCACAACAGAGCCAATAGTGTTGTTGTACATGTAGACCCGTGGTACCCATCTGAAATCTTGTTGTGCCATGTAGTTTCCCACGCTTTGTATTCTTTCACTGCTGCTTTGTCTTGAACTGATATGATTTGAACCGTGTCTCTCTTTTGATTTGGCAAGACAATGCAGTGACCATAGGACATAGATATATGTTTGTTTGATGCTTTTATTATGTACTAGTACTTGGCAATAGAAGACTTGGTAGTTTAATCCTGTCCACCTTACTACTGAACTGGTTCACCGAAATGAGTTTCATATACTAGTACATGCTAAACTTGTTATGTGTCTGCTTGTTTCTTCTTTTAGAATGCTGACAGAATATTGGGGAAGAGTGCCTTATTAAGCAATGGTAAAGCAAGTAATGCAGATAAGGTTCAGGATAGTGACAAATCCTTGTTGGTCTCCAACAAAGCTGATAAAATAGCTAAGGAAGACTATCTTGCAGACAGCGAGACAACCCCAAAGTCGTGTCTTGGTTTAGTGTTCGAGCTACTGGTCACTACCGCTTGCACAAGCTATTCAAACTCACTGTTTGAATCAGTTCGGTTTCTTGAGTCTCAACTACAAGCTGAAAGACATCGATCAACTGTGCTACGACAAGAAGCGGAAGGACTGCGGAAGTCCCTGGAGCATTCAGATGCATACTTTCTGGTGCAACAGTAAGCGTTGGAGGATTTTAGCGTCAAACGGGACAAAACTAATCAGCTTGCTAAGCTTATTGCCAGCATGGTGGATACCCAAGATAATGTTTCTTGAGCTCTTCTGAAGTTGTTTCAGTTATGCTCTTGTTTTGCTGCCACATTTATTTGCACTGGTGGCCAATTTTGACGGCCAGTGTATGTAATGTGCTGCTTTGTTCCCTATATTTGCACTGGTGGCGAACTTTGATGCCTAGTGGATGTAATATGTGTGTAGGGGTAATAGGCTAGCGTTAATTGCTTTCTTATTTATTTTCTTATTGTCTTGTTTAGTTGTTTGCTTGTAGTCACTGCAGTTCTTTTTCTGTTTTTTTCTAGTGGCCACAACAGCCTATTTTTGGTAACTAGGCCAAAACAATCATGGCAACACACAGACTGTTTTAACCATGGGCCTCCTGCAGGCCGTATGATCCATGGGCCTTCGTCCGGCCACAGGATCCATTGGCCTTCTATACGGGCCGTAGGATCCATCGGCCTTCTATACGGGCCTTAGAGTCCATGGGCCTTCTACGAGCCGTAGGGTCCATGGGCCTTCTACGGGCCGTACGATCCATGGGCCTTCTACAGGCCGTACTATCCATGGGCCTCATATGGGCCGTAGGATCCATGGGCCTTCTACGGGCCATATCATCATTTCGCCAATCATGGGTCATACTATTCGTGGACCATAACAGGCCGTTAATAGGCCATATTTGATAACTCTATGAAAACAACCCAATGGGTATTTTTTGACATGAAAACGGCCCAACGTATTAACGGTCCGCAAACGGGCCGATTGTAACGACGGGCTGAAATTGGCCCACAAGCAGAAAATGACAGTAACGGGCCGTATGTAACCGAATGCTACAAATGAGCCCAAGAATCAATGGGCCCTGAGAAGGCCGAAAGATAACTTGGGCTGGAAATGGCCCAATGGAATAACAGGCCGTTAATGGGTATAAAGTGATACACTGTTCATTATGGGCCAGTTTCACCATGGGCCGTTAATGGGCCAAGAGTTACAAAGGTCCTCATATGGGCCGAAAGAAGTCATGGGCCACACATGGGCCGGAAGTTAAAACGGGCTGAACCATATTGGACGGCCCAGATGACGCTACTGGGCCTAATTCGGATAGGGCGTAACAGGCCCTGGGTTAGCGGGCTGTAAATGGGCTATATGCGAACATGCCGTTAACAGGCTTTCCATGGGCCAGCCCGCCACCTTTTGAACAAGTCAAACGGGCTGGCCTTTTCACAGGAATGGGCCTTTGTTGGGCCGTACCACGTGTCGCCGTATCATAGGCGCCTTCGGTCCAAAGAGCGGATGACATCTGTCCCAACGGTGAGCCGACACGTGTTTCCTCCAGCCAATGATGATTTTACACGTGGAAAATCCCCATTGGTCGGGGCTGCTAACAGGTTATCAGATCCAAAACCCGACCCGATAGCTTAACGGCGTTCCGTTACGGTGGATGCCACCTGTTGGTCACCCTTGACGAAAGCACTTCTGTGACGCGCGATTTATCATCATGGAAGTGGACACTTTCGTGATGATAATTTTGGTAATGTCATGGAACACTTCTACGACAGCACAGGTATGACTATCTTGATTCTGTCATAAAATCGTCATGGATGTACATGCATGACAAAAAATGCGACCTACTGTGAGAAACACGTATCATCATGAAAGTGTATTTTTTTGTAGTGCGCATGCCTCATTTGAACATTCCGCCGAGTATCATTCACATGTACCCACCCTAGTACTCTTTCAATAGATCTCCGGACCCCGAGATGAAATCGAGAGGGAATGAGTGGGGGCACGTGATACCTAAGGCAGATTCAAAATTTTGAACCGGTGATCATAGCATCCACAAATCATATATAAAGGGTATTCAACGTTCGTTTCGTTTTTGAACGTACAATATACTCCCTCCTATCCTTTCTAGTTTACATATAAGTTTTATGTGTAGTCAAAGTATCTCTACTTTTATCAAAAAGGTATCAACATTCAACAACGCCCAATCAATATTGTTAGATTCGTACATACTCCTAGATTTGTACTCGAGATGGTTTCCAATTTGACTATTGACAAGATTAATAGTACATGAGATGTATAATGTGAAAATTATATCATTGGAAACTCCTTTCACATACGAATTTGACCGTATGCTTTGTGTAACTTTCATGTCATATATTATTACTCTAACATTTGGTCAAAGTTAGCCTCGAAAAATGCATCAGGCCCTGTATGGTAAATGGAAGAAGGGAGTAGTAGTGGAAGTGGATCCTCTGACGTAGGTATCCCTGCCTTACCCTCCCTTTAGGTCACTTACTGGCGGACCCCATGCTTGCTAGGCCCCGCATGTCAGTTACTCAATGGGTTCGGCCACGTCAGGGGATCCTCATCCGTAGTATACTCCCTCTGTTTTTATTTACTCCGCATAAAACGGAGGGAGTGGTAGTATAATAAATGACGCGGGCGGGGGAGGGGGAGGGACGTCGGTTTGCTCTCAACTGTGGTCCCACAAGCGAGCGAAACCGCAAGACGAAGCGTGTTCCATTCGGTGAGCGATCCAGCGTGCCGGGCTGCAACACGAACGCGACAAGAGAGATGTACAGTCAAAATCGATTGACCGGTCGTCATCGGAACCACTATTCACACCAGAACCTTCGCTGCTCGGCCTACGCCAGCCACTGCCCTAAAACCACACCAAACCTCCACCCATTCCCCCACCTTTCGATCCCCTAGCCCGCATCAAGCGTCCCCTAGTTCACCGGAAAGCCATGGTGCGCCACAAGATCACTTACTACAAGATGCTGATGCCGGAGCGCCACGCAGAAATCACGGCGGCGGTCGGCACCACAGACCTCCGTTCCCAAGCTCGCTTTGCGGCGGGCCAATCCCCGAGTTCTTTGGAGCCAAGCTACGAGGAGGAGGAAGCCGATCCAATGTTCATGGTGGAGGTCGCGGCGTAGAAGGCCCCCGATGGGTATGAGACGATGGACGTCGACTTCATGCCGGCGTCCGAGCCCCCATGGTGCAGGCGGACCAGCGGTTCAACATGGCGATACTAAAGGAGGACCGGGAGGCAGAGGCTCAACTCGACGTGGAGCGCGCGCATGCCGCTACCATCGAGGCTCTCCTGCAGGCAGAACTGGATGTCATGGATGTGAACCAAGCGGCGGAGGCTCAACTTGCGGCGGAGCGCGCGGATGCCGCTGCCATCGAGGCCCTCCTGCAGGCGGAACCGGACATCCTGGACTTGAACCGAGCGGCAGAGGCTCGACTCGATGCAGAGCGTGCGGATGCCGCTCTCATCGACACCCTCCTACAGGCGGAACCGGACGTCCTGGACTTGAACCGGGCGGCGGAGGCTCGACTTGACGCGGAGCGCATGGATGCCGCTGCCATCGAGGCCCTCCTGCAGGTGAAACCGGACATACTCGACTTGAACCGAGCTATGCTCTCGTCCGTGTAGAGCGCCCGCATGCTCCGCTTTCACGAGTAGCTAGAGGCCGAAGACAACCACGGTGCGGAGACACACGTCGGCAGCGACAGCTGGTTCGCGCTGGCAGCCAAAGACGACGAGGCCGTCTCTTTCCGCGAGCAGTGATAGTTTATCTTTATGTTGTTGTTTTTATGGATCTTTTGCTGTGTAAAAACATATATTTGTTATGCAAGTCGCCTGACTTGGGTCAGTCTACCATTTCAGGCGGTTGGATGAATATCCTATGTCTCCTAACCCTTCTTTCCTTCTTCATCACCTCTTCTTCTTCCCCAACAGACCACCGCATGGGCCGTATGGATACTCCCCAACATGTGGTTGGATAAACATACTCTATGAACGAAAATTATGTGTCAGCGATAGGATGGCTAAGTTTTGTTTGTTCACATGCGACAGCACGTGTCAGTGAGGGTGTGTTCCCTTGGTTGGGTTTGCGGCGTGCAGGAGCGACTGTGTGAGGGTGTGGTGCGACCGCGGCGTGCAGGAGCGACCGTGTGAGGGTGCGGTGCGACTGTGATAGCCATGCGCAAGTGTACCTCCTTCTCATTTTGAAAACTTTAGACAAGCTTGGCAAAAATGTGTGGCGAAGTTTGGCAATGCAAGGCCTAGACCCAAACAGGATAAGTACGTACGTACTAGGAGTACTAGTGTTAAAAAAGAAAGGTGGGGTTTTCCTTCGTGGGATTTAATCGATACAAATCCTCGTTTCACGTGTCAATTAATGCGTATTTTTTTCTCCAAAGACCAAAGAGCTAGCCATCTCACTCCTCATCGCTTGATTAATGCAGCGCCATGCAAACCTACCTTCTCACTTCCGCATGCATGAAGGGGATATTAATGTCCTTGGTTGCTAACCCCATCAATTTTTCCTCGATTAGTGTTAGTGGCCCTTTGCAAATTGTAATTTTGATATACTGGCCTTGTGTACAAAAATATGGAGGTAGTAACTATACTTGACTTCCTTCCCCATTGCGGTGACATCGATGATATCTTTTTTTTGTGGTTTGGCGAAGTGCGTTCGACAGAGAACACCATTGAGGGAGACCACGGTAAGTCATTCGCAAGTGCCGCCTGCAAGCCGAGACAACCGCCTATTTGCATCCAGGAAGTCCGTTGAACAAAAGGACTAGTACTACTAGGAGTAATAGTGTGGTGAGATGGTTTCTCGAAGAAGACGATGGAGAAGCGGAGTCAGCGAAGAGTGAAATGATGGTTGCTTCGTCCGTGCTTTTGTGATTTGACGCCTCACTGCTTTGTGATTTGTGATAGAAGGGACGGGGGAGTAGACTTTGTGCTATATACTGTACTACATGCGTCCAAGCATGGGAGAAAGAGGAGAGACGTTGCATTTTTCTATTCCTTCAATCAATCAATCAGGGAGCTTCGGTTCCATCTTTCTGGCTTTGGCAACACCATCCACAATGGTTCCCACGATGCCAAAAGCTATTTTCACATTTGGCTACACATTGTGGATGCCCTTAACCGTACCACTTGGTTTTGCTCCTGTGTGCTATCTATACAAATCTCAATTATATTGATCTAAAAAATTATAGAATCAAGATTAGTAAAAAGGAGGTGATTTTGCCGCGCGGATGGCGGGGGAGGTTTCTTATTTTCGGAGGACGTTGTCCTGGCGGTTTGCTAACATGTGATCCCACGTGTCAGTGCTTTACCAAGCTGATCCGCGTCCCACATGAGGCAGAACAACGACAGAAGCAACACGTGGTTAAGTTGAAGAAGATGAGGGAGAAGCGGATTCAGCAACGAGTGAAATGATGGTTGCTTCGTCCCTCCAACTTATTTTTTTAGCATTATTACTTCGTCCCTCCAACTTAACTGCGGGAAAGGTGTAGCTTTGTGATTTGATGCCTCATTGCTCATTACTACGCCGGTGCCATGACTGGGGTGCTTCACCACGGCTGCTCTGCACTGTATTCCGGTATGGCATGTGGACCCGGTAGCTTGATGTCCCACATGTCGGCGAAAGGGACTAGAAGATTTATGAAAGCGAGCGCTCCACTCTTACGACGGAGGAGTAGACGACACGACGGCCCAGTGAACTGTCACATGTACTCTATAGTACTATAGTTTTGTTGTTTCGCACGATGCATCGATACAAACCCGATTAAACAGGAAAGGGCGGGATTTTTCCCGTGCGGTAGATGATACTGGCCATACATTTCAAAGGCAATTTTAATGTATGCAAACTGAATAATTATAAGTAACAATATCATATCTAGTAAAACTAAAAACACATATGATTTATTGTGTTAGAGTGTAGTAGTAGTGTTGTAACATGCGAGAACATGTAGAGATGTAGTTTTGGAGGGCCTACAAAGAGAAAAGCATAATACGGTCACCGAACTTCAGAATAAGCTGATTGCGGTCACTATATACGTTTTGCGGTGATTATACGGTCACTTGCTCACGGTTCAGCATCGGATTGCACTCTGTTAACCGGCCAAATAGTCTGCGTGGCGCCATGTTGACTAGTTAAATTGACCATGTTCCTTGTGGGTCCCACCTGTCAGTTCACATAGGGAAAAGGTCAGATAAACACAAATTTACGCAAGCGCGACAAGGCTCCAACCCGTGCGCGGGAATCACCTGGTTTTGTATGTGTCTGTCAGGGCCTGATGTGTGCGCATGCACGTGTAGGTTGAGCACTTGAGCATGAGAGTGTGTGTTGGTCGTGTGGTGTACTGGTGTGTGCATGCATGTGTGCCTGTGTGCGTGTGAGTGTTACGTGCGTGCGTGGCTGCATGTGTACGTGTGAGTGTTGCGTGCATGCGTGGGTGCATGTGTTTGTGTGAGTGTTGCGTTGATGCAGTTCGTGTGCATGTGTGCGTGTGTGTATAATCACCACACCAGCTCCTGTGTGTTAAAACAGACGGCTCAACATACCAATGCAAGGCCACCTTGTCCGCTGTGCCCGCGGTCATGACTTCGAACCACCGTCCAAATATTTTTTTGTCGTTTGTTTTCATTCTTACTAGCAAGATGCCCGTGCGTTGCACGTAACATCAAGATGCATTTGTATGACTTGTTTATCTTGTGAGAGAAAAGGATGAATGAGGGAAGGCCTTATTTGCAAATCTGGAGAGGTGTGTGGGTACCTTTTTGCAAAACTGCCATAGTTTCTTTCCTATCCGTCAGATATAAATCGGACAACCTATATTGCAGGATGGCAGGCACACCATCATCACCAACTCTGCTTTTTATAAGAGTGTATTTTATGTATTTTATAAGAGTGTAGATGTAGAGTAGATACAAGTCGACAGGTGGGAACAATGGTAGTGAGATAATGTGATGCAACACTAGAGGTGACACGTGGAGCGTTTAACTGGTCAACTAGTCATGTCATGAGGAAATACAAAGTTGTACGGTGAGCCCGTGACTGTATAATAACCACTAAACATAAATGGTGACCGTAATGAGTGGATTCTGAAGTCCAATGTATGTATCGTGCTTTCGCTTCAAATACAATGATCGTCATTGCATATATCGTGAGAGAAAGATGAAACATGCGTGAATTTTCTGGAGGCTTACTTTTAGAGGACCTGGAGATAGTTTTGTGTGCATACATGAAAGGGGCGTATAGGGGGGGTATGCGATGGAGAGAGAGATGCTCTTCGTTTCTCTTCATTATGACTACCTTTGTATATAGTATAAAAATATACAAATTCACAGTGCGGAATAAATATCATTGTGGGCACCATGCAATGCAAATTAGCATTCGTACTCCTCCATATAACTTCGTAATGTTGTATATATGTAGAAACTCTAGAATAATTTTTTTGGCCACACTTTATTCAAAAGGAATGTTGTATGCGAAGTAAACGTGGAGAGAGAGCTTTTTAGATCAAATGGGTACGTGATGTAACATGTGTGAATGTGTAGTTGATGCATTTGGTGGGGCCTAGAGAGGTATGTGTGTGTATTACGTATTCGAGAGAGGCATGGATAGAGGGGCCGACGGGGGGGCGTGGGAGAGATAGCAAGAGAAATGAGAGTGGTCTAGAGAGAGAGAGAAGAATATGACGTCACGACGAGAGATTCCATTCCCTTGAGTGTGTATATGCAAGGGGGGAGGGAATAGAGGCACCGGGAGAAATTTTCCGTGTGTGCGGTGTTTGTGTTGGTATGTGTGGGTGTGAGAAGATAATGAGACGTGGGGGCAGAGGGTGTGTCACCGCATGGGGTCCGGTGGGTCGAGGTGAGGCCCTTCGTTCGGTTCCGTCCTGCGCCACATTGGTCGGCCCGTGACGCATTTAGGAAGACCCATGGATGACTAGTTGTACAAGACAAAGATAGCAGAATTGTGAAGGACTCTGTGTCCACTAACAAAGATGGCTAGGATTTGTAACCCTAGGTTCTCAGACTAAGGTAACCCCTTTATCTCTGATATTACTATTCATCCAACCTAACTTTAAGGGGCATCCTACAGAATGCTCTTCTAGAATCATACTCGTCGATTAGGAAGAGAGGTGTTGGATTTTGGGTTCCGATAGACCCTCTAGATTTGAACACTGGGGTGCGCGCGGAGATTTCGCCCACTACCTACCTGCACCTCACCGCCTCGCTATGATCTAGCTACGAGAGGAACGACACAAGAGACACAGAGTTTATACTGGTTCAGGCCACCGTTGTGGTGTAATACCCTACTCCAGTGTGTGGTGAGGTGGATTGCCTCTTGGGCTGATGATGAACAATACAAGGAAGAACAGCCTCGCGAGGGTCTGTTCTTGGCTGGTGCGATGAACTGCTAGGGGGAGTTCAGTCGCTCTTTCTACTGGTTTTCAGATGATCATTCGATCTCTCTACCTTGTGGGTGTCTAGTCCTATTTATAGGCAAAGGCCCTGGGCCTCTTCCCAAATATTGAGCGGGAAGGGCGCCAACAATTAGCCATTTTGAAGGGGAACATCTAGTACACTTATCCTGACTAAAGTTGGTCCTCGCCTGTCAAAGGCTCTGGTGGTGACGCCGGCTTGGGCTCCACAATGACTTCCTTCCTGCTGTTGCGACGGTCTTGGTCTTGTTGCACCGAAATGGGTGCCTTTGCTTGATGCTCTCGCCTGCGCTTGCCCCCTTTGCACCAAAGAGGAAAGGAGGACACTGCGTGGGCTGGTGCCCGCCTGGCGCCCTTGGTCGTCATGGCTTGCGTCATGGGCACCTCGTGAGGTACCCTGCCTTGATCTCTCCGCCTCCTCGCGAGCTATCCTGACGAGGCCGTGCCTGAGGAAGCTCCCTGTCGTCCACCCGGCGAGGCTTGGCCCCTCGCGAGGGTCTTGAGCTTGTGCTGATGAAGATGGGACATGCTGGGCTGCCCCTTGAGCCACGCCGCAGGCCGTAGTCAGGCAATTCTGGGGACCCCCGTTCCCAGAATGCCGATAGTAGCCCTCGGGCCCAAGGCGCGCCCGGACTTGGCTGAGCAGAGGAGCGAAGGGGCAAGTGCGAAGCGCCGCGGGCCCTAACAGCCTGCGGCCTCGGGCACCGCGTGGCGGTTGATTGGACGTGGACGGCCATGTTCCCCCACACCTCTTTATTTTGCGCTCAGCTAGGCGGACCCGTGGTTGCACACAGTCGTTTCCTATTTTCGCTGCTCGACCGTCCCCTGCTCTTCCTCCTCTCGAGCTCCAGTCTCTTCTTACAATCCAATCTCGAATCCTCCCACTTCCCATTGCCATGGCTCCGACGAAGAAGGGAAAAGGGAAGAAATCGGTGCCTCCGCCTCGCTCGCCGTCGTCGGCGGCTCCCGCCGTCAATCGGGCGATCATACTCAACCGAGAAGGCTTGGGCAAGGTCAGCTCTGCTCTGGCCACCATCTTCAACGAGTGCGGGAGGACGACGGCCTGGCCCGCATTCCACTTCTCCATCGACAGAATAGTCACCGAGGTCCAGTACTTTGCCGACGCCCTATGGGCGCGATTGGTTCCCCCCTTTTCCGATTTCTTCAACGCTGTGCTTTCCCATTCCCAGATCCATATGATGCATTTGGGTCCTGAATCCATTACCCTTCTTGCCGTCTTCGCCTTTGTCCGTGAGGCGATGATGGGCATCCCTCCTTCGGTTGCCTTGTTGCGCCACTTCTTCTCTCTGCGCCTCGTCGATCCCACCCAATGCTCAGGGTGCATGAGCTTCATTGCCGCACCAGAAACAGCGGCTTCAGGAATTGATTTCAGCCTTCCTCCGTCTGCGCCTGGGTTTCGCGAGCGGTGGCTGTACGTGGATGTAGGGGTGCCCAGCCCCCTGCTTTCGGAGCCAATGTCGCCCGCTGTCCCCAATTTAGGTTGAGGCCAGGAGACGCTCACGAGCCCCCGGCTCATCTTTGTCTGGCATCGCTTCGCGCTCTTGAGGGAGCTCGGCGTGACGGCGCCCAAGGTGGTGAAGGAGTTCCTGCTACACCGCATTGCTCCTCTCCAGCGCCACTCCCGCCGAATGTGGGCCTTCAGTGGGCGTGAAGATCGCATGAGGCTCCAGGAGGAGGACCTGACGCCCGAAGCGCTGAGGAAGGTGCTCTTGGTCTTGATGGGGGACCCTTCCCCCGGCAGCGTCCGGCGAGAGGGGGCTTTGCTATACCTTTGCTCGAACAGGGGCGACTTTGTGAATCAGATGCCCGGCTTCGACGAATGGGGGCTGCGCCCCGCTGGCCTCACGGGGCCTCGCGAGAACCCAGTGTTGGTGACTGCCCTTCCAGTCGCACACGGCGGTCCTTCCTCGAGTGGCGGAGCAGAGAGGCATGGGCCACTGGAGGCTGAGGGGGGCCCGCCGGGGTGACGATGTCAGGCGGCACTCCTGAGGGGGCAGCTCCTGAGGCCCGTACTACTGCGGCTGAAGGTGTTGAGCCGCTGCCCGCGGCACCTGTGGTTGAGGCCCCTGGGGCCCCAGCTATCCTTCTTGGTGAGGCGATGGGCGGCGTGCATCAGGATGATGTCCCCGACGCTGGGCATCTTGATGCTTCTTCCTCGTCGCAGGCTGACCCCTGCGCTCAACTCCTGGGTCGCTTCTGTGTGGACTTCGAGGCTCTCCGGAAGAGAAGGGAGGCCTTGGGTGACGATTACCCTTGCCGCCTACTGAAGCGCCAGAAGTATTTCGCCATTGATGAGTAAGACTTCCCCTTTCCTAGCTCCTGATCCTCCCGTTTCTTTGGCTAATCCTTGCTCTACAGGGCCCTTCCTGCCGAGCTCACAGAGATGGCTGAGGAGCCATCCCCCCAGGCTCCGCCCTCTCCATCGTCTTTGAGCGCTCCGAGCTCAAGCAGAGCCCTTGTGGTGAGGCCGGTCCGAGAGGGGAGCCATCCTGCGGAGCATCGCGGCTCTGCGCGCCTCGCGACCCTCCTTCGCGAGCCTTCTCGGGGCGTAGCCAGCCTGCCTTGGGCTTCGCATCTGGTCGTGAATGGCGATTGGCTGAGGTCGGCCCTGCGCTCTTCATTTGGGGATGGGCTGGCTCCTGGCCGGGCTTCTGGTGAGGCGTGCCCGGCCATCGCGAGGGCGCCAGCCCCCAGCCCCCTGCCCAGAAGGGGAGTGTTGATTCGTGGCCCCCCGCGCTTACTTGGGGCGGATGACGATGCAGAAGACGTGCTCGAGCATGCTCGGGGGCGTCGTGCTCTTCGCCAACAGTTTCTCAGGAGGGCGGCTGACGCGGTGAGCCGGCTTGGTGAAGAGCTTGCTGATGAAGACGCACATCTTGAGGCTGAGGGCCTGCGCCTGGCTGAAGAGAGGCGCAAGCTGAAGGCGGCCGTCGCCCTTGCGCGCCACCAGCGTGACCTCGATAATGAGGAGGCCGAGGCGTTGTTGGTGGCCTCTCGGGAGGCCCGTTCCTGGGCCGTCGAGGAGGCCCGAGAGGCTAACCGGCGGTGTGAGGTGGCGGATGAGCGGGCGCGGGAACTCCTGGCCCGGTGCCATTCCCTGGAGCAGCAGGTGGAGCTATGTGAGACAGCCCTTGCGTTGATGAAGGTGGCTTCGGTCGACCAGGTAGAGCTCCTGAGGCGTGTGGAGGCACTGACGTTGGAAGCTGCTGAGCGTGCACGCGATCTTGAACGTGTGAAGACGAGAGAGCGTTCGGCGACGCAGGCGGAGGATGACGTCACCACGCGCGAGGCCCGAGTCCTGGAAGAGGTTTAACGCGGGGTGGCGACAGCCCGCTTGAACCTCGAGCGCGAGTTCGGGGAGAGGCTGGGTTTGATTCGGGTCGAGGCTGAAGGCAGGACCGCCGCCCTGAGGGCCAAGCTGGAGGAAGTGACGCGGTGGGCCGACGCTGCCCGGGCCTCCCTCGGCGTGGCGCAGGAGGAGCTGACTACCTCTCGCATCGAGGCGCTTCTTCTACGCCAGCGGGTGGACGAGGCTGAGGCCATTGCGCGGCAGAACGAGGACGAGATACGCCAGCGGCGGCTTCTGGAGCACGAGCATGGCCCCATGCCCGCCACGCTCCGGGAGAGAGCCAACACAGCCTTGGGTAACATCTGCGAGGCGGCTGTTGACGAGCCCCACGCAGTCAACTATGCTGGCAATCTTCAGTTCTTCACCGACGTGGTGACGAAGCTGGAGGCGCGGTCGGTTAGAGCCAACAGGCTGGTGGAGGAGAGGAGCTGCGCCCTGCTTGGGCGCGCCTTCTCTCGTGTCTTCAGCCACCTCCGGAACATGGACCCCAACTTCGACTTTGACACCGCCATCGCCCCAGTACCCCAGGCCGTCCGGGGCGACCTGGCGCGCTGGGTGGAAGAAAACGTGGATGCCCTTGTCAGGGCCTTCACTTCTGATAACGATGACACAGTCAAGGCTGCTGATGAAGGCGACGTGGTGAACGGCCCTGACGCTGCTGACGGCGACGCGGAGAGCAATGGCGAGGCCAGCGACGCTAGCAACGATTCAGGAGGTGCCCCTGAGGATGCATTGGGGGATTTATCCGATTGATCGCATGTTATCCCTGCTTCCTTACGCTGCGCAGATAGAGTTCGGGCCTTGCCCTGAAGGTTGTAAGAGCATTTTTGGAGGGGGAGCCCCTCACACAAAAACTCGCATTCAGCGTATAAGTAGATGCAATATCACCCGTATGCCCGCGCCAAGCGGCTGACTTTGCGACGAGCTGGCTGGCTTGTTTACCTTTGACCCGCGTGGGCCTCGAATCAGCCTGCGGAGGGCTGTGGTGTCTCGATCATCCCCTGAACGAGCCCGTCGAACCTGTAATGAAAACCTCCTGAGAGGGTGTGACGACGGCAGTCTGGGCTGCACGCAAGCTAGGCCTGGCCCGGCTCGCGAGGGGCTCACGAGGGGAGGCAGCTGAGGCGAAGTGGTAACCAGAACGCGAGAGATTGCTCAAACCAGACTAAACACCCCTCCCCCAAACACACACAAATCTTCGAGCTCAAATCCAACTTAAATCCAACGGGGGAAAACGACAGCCAAGGGGAAAAGCAATGAAAGCAGAAAAAGGCCGCGTCCGGCACCTAGTCTAGTCTTGGACGTCTTCTCACCAGCGCGGAGCTAAGTGCAGCCACTGGGCGTGGGAGGGAGCCCCAGGGCCTGAGGCCGGCACCCCAGAGACTCCGGGGCGTGTACAGCCCCACTCATTATTACGTGAGAGTGTCACGGGGCGGCGAGCTTCACAGGCACTGGGCCTTCTTCACAGGTACCGGCCTTGCTTCATATCGCCAGTCGAGGGCCCCGCCTTGCGCCACACTCTAGTGCCACCGACGATGATCGGAAACCAGGACGCCGCCGATGGGGTAGAGCGGTCGCCAGCGGTTCCCCCAATGACCACAGGTCCTCTGCCAGGGGCAGGCCCTGAGGCACCTCCCCAGCAGAGGGCCTACATCCTGAGGACGCCTTGCTCCGAACGCCGTGGTGGTGATGCCGGATCTTGGCCCCTCTCCTGCAGCCCCGGGGGCCCTCCTCCTGAGGGGTAGGAAGCTGCGGGAGTGGGGCAGCCGCCCGTTGTGGCGACCTGTAACTCCTGCGATCCATGGTTGGCGTATGCCTGCTCCTGAGGAATTAGTGGTACCTGATAATCGTTGCTTCCAGCGTAGCCGAAGGGGCCTTCTCGGGGCTCATGGAAGAGCTCAGCTTCTGGTGCCTCGTCCCCCCAGCTTGGGCCGAGGAGCGATCCTTGTTTGTCCTCATGCGCGCGCCCTTGGTCCATCATGTGGGGCACGTACTCTTCTAGGGCCGCCATCCTGAAGGCCGCGCTGTAGCGCCCCGCGTGCCATGCAGTGCTGCTTGAGGCGCCCGCCTGGGAGTGGTAGCGCGGCAGCCCACCGGGGTCGTGGGTTGTGGCGAGTCCTTCTTCGCTAGCCAGGGGCGGGGGCAGTGCCGCTGCTGGCCCGACGCTGACGGCCTGGTCGGCATTGGGGTAGCCTTGAAGTCTGCTTGGGGCTGCACGGGCGTGCATGGAGCCTCCCTGCGGGCCACCCTGGACCTGAGGTGGGAGTTAGGTGCAGAAGGGGGGAGCCCCCGAGGCGGCGAAGCCAAGGAGCTCTGCCACCCGCTCTAGCAGCACGTCGCGGCCGCCTTCCAACAGCATGCATTGCAGCAGCTCTCGGGCCACCGTAAGCGCGGCCCTCGAGTTCGCCTGCTCCCGTCGGGTGTACGGCGCCGTGGCCGCAGCGTGGTGGGAGGCCCTCGCCGCCAACCGCGCCTGCCGCGTCGTGAGAGCTGTCGTTGCCTGTCCGCACCGCCCGCGGCCCACAGCGCCCTGCGGACCACGAGCTGCCTAGGGCATGGGGTTGCCCGGGGCGAGCATCTCTGCGTGGGCGGGCCAGGCCGCCCAGGGATCAGGGTTGCCTGCCTGGTCGCCGGACATGATGATGACGATGGGACGGGACGCGAAGCGGCAGAAGGTGGATTCCAGCGCACCCCTACCTGGCGCACCAAATGTCGGATTTCGGGTTCCGGCAGACCCTCTAGATTCGAACACTGGGGTGCGCGTGGAGATTTCGCCCACTACCTACCTGCACCTCACCGCCTCGCTATGATCTAGCTACGAGAGGAACAACACAAGAGACACAAAGTTTATACTGGTTCAGGCCACCATTGTGGTGTAATACCCTACTCAAGTGTGTGGTGTGGTGGATTGCCTCTTGGGCTGATGATGAACAATACAAGGAAGAACATCCTCGCGAGGGTCTGTTCTTGGCTAGTGCGATGAACTGCTAGGGGGAGTTCAGTCACTCTTTCTACTGGTTTCCGGATGATCATTCGATCTCTCTACCTTGTGGGTGGCTAGTCCTATTTATAGGCAAAGGCCCTGGGCCTCTTCCCAAATATTGAGCGGGAACGGCGCCAACAATTGGCCATTTTGAAGGGGAACATCTAGTACACTTATCCTGACTAAAGTTGGTCCTCGCCTGTCAAAGGCTCTGGTGGTGACGCCGGCTTGGGCTCCACAATGACTTCCTTCCTGCCGTTGCGACGGTCTTGGTCTTGTTGCACCAAAATGGGTGCCTTTGCTTGATGCTCTCGCTTGCGCTTGCCCCCTTTGCACCAAAGAGGAAAGGAGGACACTACACGGGCTGGCGCCCGCCTGGCGCCCTTGGTCGTCATGGCTTGTGTCATGGGCACCTCATGAGGTACCCCGCCTTGATCTCTCCGCCTCCTCGCGAGCCATCTTGACGAGTCCCTGCCCGAGGAAGCTCCCTGTCGTCCGCCCCACGAGGCTTGGCCCCTCGCGAGGGTCTTGAGCTTGTGCTGATGAATATGGGCCATGCTGGGCCGCCCCTTGAGCCACGCCACAGGCCGCAGGCAGGCAAGTCTGGGGACCCCCGTTCCCAGAACGCCGACAGGAGGTGTGAGACAATGCGTGAGAGACAAGCCTAAAGATAATGTGCGTACATGAGACATGTAGGCAGGTCCATGTACATAGAAAGGGTTGATGGGGATTGTTCATGTGTATGTTTGCGAGAGGAAGAGTGCTTGTGACAAAGGTTAGTGAGAACAGTTGTAAATGGTTACGAGAGGGAGGGAGGGTTATATCTAGAGCATGTGTGTGAGAAAGACACCTCGGGAGAGAGTGTGTGAGCATGTGTGAGAGACCACTAATGGAGAGTGAAACTACACGTAAAAGACTGATGTACACATTGATTAAAGATATAAATTGTATCCAAATATTAGGATGGGATCATGATATTTGCAATTCGTGTAAGGAGCGGTCATTGATCCATCAGACATCTAGATTCTATCGAATTTGAGCATGTCTATGTTATTATTCGACACAATTGATCCACATAGTTAATATTTTGAACTCCAGACAATGCATCGCTTTAGCAATCGAATATAAACGTGAGTATAGCTCATGTTGTGTGTGTAAAGCACATTATACATACGAAAGTTACACAATGAACATTATAAATAGCTACCTATGAACTAGCATACATTTGAATTCAACTTAAGGTGGTTTAAAAAAATTGAATTCAACATGAAGTCCATTCAATTATTTGAATTTGATATCATGGCATTTGTAAACCATACCTAAATTATGGGGGCACCAATCTTTGCTCTAATTTTGTACATAATAGCATATGTAGTCGTGTACAAAATAGATTCAAATTTAGCTCCTCAATTCCAAAATAATCGTAGTTATAGGATTTTCAAGTGTCAAAATTTCAAAAAGAAGCGGATAATTTAATGAGGTTTTCAAACATACAAGGTCAAATATAACGTTGTCTATTTAGGTCAATCCTCATAGTTCAAGAGTACTCTAAACGTGAATGCTTGTGTTTCAAAATTT
Source organism: Triticum dicoccoides (assembly GCF_002162155.2). NCBI lineage: Eukaryota > Viridiplantae > Streptophyta > Magnoliopsida > Poales > Poaceae > Triticum > Triticum dicoccoides. The sequence goes on along the minus strand of NC_041393.1, from coordinate 189,495,241 downwards.
CGAACGAAGCGCCAAAAGAGCCTCTACTCGCCTGAAACCGCGTGAGACCAATGTTTGGTAGTACAAGGAAATTATTTTTCTAATAACTCTGACCCATGAAACCTACCGGCCCGACGTCCAAAGGTCTAAACTGAGGTAGGTTTGTAGCTTCATCTAGACGCCACGCAACCGCCTCCAAAAAACATTCATACACAATGGCCTCCTAAGAACACATGTGCGCGGCCGAAATCGCTCCCGCCCACTATTTGGGACACCTGGGATTACCGTCCTACCCCCGACCCACAGTAGGTCCGAAATTTAAGAGGGGGGCAAAGTTTGACTTTCCTCAAATTTCAAGCAAGCGCGTCCCATCTTCTGTTCAAAAAAGCCAAAAACAAGCGCGTCCCAGACCGAAACATGGTCCCCCCCACCCGTCCGATTACCCATTCGTACTCCGTGGGCGCCAAAACTACCTCTCCACCAGCCGCGAAACCCCGGCGTCCTCCGTCCGCCACCCCATCCCACCCATCAACCGCCTCCCTCCTCCATCACGCTGGAGACGATACCCTGACATCATCGTCCACCGCAACCTCAACCGCAACGCCCTCCACGGCTAGTAGTTGAAGCCGAGGCCGAGCCGTCCATACCCGAGCTAGTTCAACCACACCATCCTGCACCTCACCGCTGCCGCTCCAACTTCGCCACCCTCCACCACACCGGAGTTGTTCCTGCTACGTCGTCCTTCGCCGCCTCGGATCTGCTTCCCCTCTGCCGACATACGGTCACGGCAACACAGTCAGCAATTTGGCCATGGGTTCGTCCAAGCCTGCACCCTCCAGAACATTGGTTTCCCCAGTAAAAAGAAGAAGATCGGCGCGACATGTGGAGGTGACCACATCGGCAACCGAAAAAGGTACTCCTCTTCCCTTATTCATGCAAATCTTACGTCTCTGCTTGCACGGTATTAATCCCACAGAAGACACTAGTTGACCGCTTCTTCTTGATACTAGATGTTCCTAGTAACTCGCGATGCACAAGGTTTGTCCTCATATACTTTTTCACCTTAGCTAGAGGTCCGTCGCCCCCCTGAATTTCAATTTCTGGCCAGTTGATTTATGGAAGCATTTCCCGGCGTAACAGGCACTAGTACGCCCATTACACCGGGGAAGCAGCGCCTTGGTGTTTCTCTTAGGTATGTGTGCGGCCTAGAGCTACTGGTGCCCGATCTGGAGGTCGGCCGGGATTAAAGGGATGGCCTAGGGGCGCTGCCAAGCACGGCGGTGGTGTGAGGTCGAGGGGAGGGCGGGGCGGCGGAGGCAGGGGTCTGGGCCGGTGGTCGCTGGCGGTTCGAGAAAGATTGTCAACAGTGACTGGCGGGAGGTAGACGAAGGCCATCTGCCCGTTCCTTATAGATCGGACGGTTCATTAAAAAAATCGACTAGCCTATTTATTTTTAGTCGACGGTTATCTTAGATATGACCACATGTGGTGGTGTGCTGGAGGAGTACCTGCATTTCCTATGCTCATATATTACAAAATCATACGGAGTAGAATCTAATTTTGTTTGCCATGCAATGTTGTAGAACTATCATATGTCTCCTGTCATTTATTTTTCAGTCACCTTCTATCTGCTACTTTTACAGTGCACTAGTTCTGCACACACTTCACCCATACTCTCACTATTGTGTTTTTATGCAAGGGTATTTCAGAGTTTGCCGAAAGAGAAGAAGCAAAGAAAAGAGAGAAGTCGCGCCAGCTTTCTTCGCGGGTATGCACGACACGTTACAACGCTATAAAGGGTGCAGTGTCAGCAGATGGAGATGGTAAAGGTAGCTATGGAGTTGATGACCTTGCTCACAATGAACCACCATCTCAGGTGCTTGCTTTAACTTCGCGGTGTCATATGTGGTTGCATGTTCCATATGGTGTCTAGCTTGTATTTGAAAGGCCGAAGTCGGTCTTTGGGGCTGTTTGGTTCTAGGCCTAGCATTGCCACACTTTGCCACATATTTTTGCCAAACTTGCCTAAGGTTAGTTGATCAAAATGAAAGCCACAAGTTGGCAAGCCTAAGGGAATCTTGCCACATTTTTTGTGTGTATGTCATGTGGGGTCCAAGTGTGACTTGCCTAAGGTGTGGCTTGAACCAAACACTCACCTAAGTTAGTCAAACTTGCCTAGCTTTAGGTGTGGCAACATTTGGCAAAGTTAGTCACAAACCAAACAGCCCCAAGATAAGGAAAGATATTTTTTTACATGAACCACCATCCCGTGAGCACCAGAAGACAAATAGCTAGTCAGGACACTGGCCGAGCCAGTGACAAGCCAAGCAAAGATAGGCATCACCTGGAAGCCAACTAAAAAGCTGCGATGGTGGCGAAGCAGCCCGCCTCCCACCAGGCTCTCAGGTCCTAGATGATCATGCTCACCACTCCAGCCGGATGTTTAGCTTGTATTGCTTCCAATTTGGTTAAATTACATCTTCTTAGCTTACAAGTTATACCTTTGAATATGACATGCCTTTCTGTTTTTGGTACATACTAGTACATCTGTGTATTAACCATGTTCTTACATCAAACTAATGTTCTTGTGTATCCCTCATCAATCACTTATGATGAGGCAGGTAGGCAAGGGGACTACTCCTCATTTAAAGAATGCAGCGTCAGCCTCCCGACATGATTCTCAAGAAACACAAATGCTAGATGAAGATAGTGAACGTAGCTCTGTAGTTGATTACAACATTTCCCCTACACTAGCATCGCAGGTGCTTGCTCTAACTTGGCAGCGTGATATGTGGTTGCATGTTGCATATGGTGTCTAGATTGTAATTCTTCCAATCTAGTTAAACTGCATGTGCTAGTCTGCTTAGCTTATACATTATACCTGTTAATGTGACATGCCTTCCTATATTTAGTACATAGTACATCTATCTATTAAGCATGTCCTTACATAAAACTATTGTTTTTTTGTATCCCACATCAATCAATATGACGACACAGCTTTAGTATATGCAGTGCGATATTAGTTGCATCTTTCATATGATTTATAGCATGCGCTGCTTCTAATTTGTTGAAATTCCATTTATGATGGGACGCTTTTAACTTGGCAGAGTCATATTGGTTGCATCCTTCATGTGGTGTCTAGCTTGCATTGCTTCTTATTTGCTAGAATGGTTTCTGCTTAGTTTACACAAACAGTTGTATACATGCCATGCCGTCCTGTTTTTCGTACATATTCCATCCTGGTATCATGTGTTTGCCTTACATCAAAGTAGTGATTGTCAGTATCATGCATGAATGAGTTCTGAATAGAGAATTTTATTGCTTTTTCTTGTCGGTTTTACTTGACAATTCAAAATCAATAAAGCGGAAGGAAGTTAGCAAGGCAGCGGATAAAGGTGCTCCTTCCGAACGGAGGGCCTCTACAGTTTCTACTCCTCCACACCCCCAAGATGATTTCCAAGACAACACATGCATAGACACTCAACAAAGTTGTGTTTATGATGAGCATGTCTCCCCTAGTGCAGCATCACCGGTGCTCCCTCTAACTTGGCACTGTTATATGTGGTTGCATGTTTATGTGTGATGTCTAGCTTGTATTGCTTCTAATTTTGTTGAATTCCATCTGCTTACTTTACACATTATACTTGAATAAGACATGTGTTCATGTTTCTAGAACATACAATATATGTCTATCACACCATGTTCTTACATCAAATTACTACTGTTGTGTAACCTGCAACAATCACTTATCATAAGACACGTTTGACTTTGGAGTGTGATGTAGGTTACATCTCACATTCTTTTCTAGCTTGTACTACTAATTTGTTGAAATGACACTTATGACGAGACGGTTTTAACTTGGTAGAGTGATATTCGTTGCATCTTTCATATGGTGTCTAGCTTTCATTGCTTCTAATTTGTTGAAATGCATTCTCCTTAGTTTACACATCATAAGTTGTGAATATGCAATGCTGTGAATATGCAATGGCACTAATGACGAGAGACCTCTAACATGGTAGTGTGATGTTGTTTGCATCTTGCATATGATTTATTTCTTGTACTGCTTCACATTTGTTTAAACGCCATTTATGATGAGACATTGTTAACTTGGCAGAGCAATATTTGTAGCATCTTTCATATGGTGTCTACCTTCCATTGCATTGCTTCTAATTTGGTGAAATGTCTTCTTCTTAGTTTACACATCATAGTTCTGGTTATCTCTTCCGTCCTGTTTTTCATACATATTACATCCTCCTATCATGTGGTTGTCTAACATCAAAGTTCAGTTCGTCTGCATCATGCATCAATTTGTTCTGAAGAACTAAATTGTTATTCTTTTTTCTTGTCGTCTTGACTTAACATGGCACAGAGAAAGAGGAAGAAAGACAGAATGGCAGGGAATGGGAAGAGGATGAATCATGCAGATTCTGCTGGTACTGATGGTGCAATAGAAGGTCAAAGTCCAGCGGAAAATTCTACAAACACGGCATCCCATGCTACACGAGCTGCAAAAAAGCCAAACAAAAACAAATAGCTGTCACCAAACAATCAGAGACAGTCCTAGTTCTTGCAACACCTACCATAGTACTACCAGCTGCACGACTTACTCGTGCGTCAACTGAGCTAGCAGCACGTTCCCAAGCTCCCTTGCCACTTGACACTACTTCCCAAGCACTCTTGACACAAGACGAGTTGGCAATATCAGATGAACCTTGTGAGCTTCAACAGCAAGAAGGTAGTTGCTAGAGTCAAGTTACAGTTGCATGCTTCTTTATATGTAGTCTCACAGTTTGATGTACACTAACACTTCCTATGTTCATTGTTGGACTAGCACCTAGGCGCAAGAGGAAACAAACATCAGGGATATTGCTCGATAGGTTAACTAAATCTAGAGGAGGAAGAATGGAGATCCGTTTTGAGGCGGGTTTAAAAAGGCCACGTGATGCTATAGAGTCAGTCAAGTTAGTATCAGAGGCAGCGGTCGTCGTTAGGTGTCATGTATGTATCCTCCCAACATGGATTCAGTACATGAATGACAAAGACGAAACCCAGTTCAACACCTTCCTCGACCATTTATCTGTAAGTATGGTTATGTATGGAAACTAGTAATATTGTCTTGCTCTGTCCCACACTTTCTAGGTTGCTGATAATGAGACTCCCATAATTTTCAACAGATGAGGTTCAAGTTGGATAGCCAAGATGATGCAACCAGACAAGCTTGCACCCATGTTTTCAAGTCTGCTCTGCGACAGTATCGGTATAATTTGAGGAAAACGCACTTTGAAGGCAAGGCTAATAGTGAACTTTCCCAAACATCTCTAGTGGAAAATATATCGGATGAAGACTGGAGGGGCCTTGTTAAACACTGGTCTGATCCCAAGTATCAGGTACATTATATATATGTGATCAGATCACATGTTGAAGTCCTATTTACGCATGTGCCACACAAATCTATCTTCTTGTAGGTGAACTATTCAAAGAACAAGGCCAACCGTACGACAGTGAAATTCCAACAGATGACAGGATCTCGTAGCTATATTGCACACTATGAGGCTCTTGTAATTAGCTGCTGTTTCACTCTTTTCGCTGTACCATATTATCAGATCTATATTGACTTGTTCGAAATGCAGAGGAAAGCCCACAAGGACCAAAAAGTACCTGAACCAAATGCTGTGGAAATCTTCAAGGACTATCACACCAGCAGGAAGAAGGGCATGACTACACCAATCAAAGCCATTGTTGTAAGTCCTTAATCCTCATGCCTTTTAACTACTACTTACTCTGACTTGTGCCTTGAACTGCATGGCTTGCAGCCAATGTCTATTACTCTTTTCAATTTTATACACAATTGTCTTAGCGTATCATTGCACCTTACAAGGTTTAAAAGAGAGGAGTGATGTTCCTTTGATCTTGCCCCGTAATCTAGTTCCGTGCTGGACTTTCCCACACAATGTTACAATTGCATGTTTGTCTATTCTTAGTTGTTTTGTGATATGAATGATGTCATACTATGCTTACCGTATTATAAACTTTGTCTCTTTATCCTTAGCCCTCAATACAATGTGAAGAAATAGACAATACATTAGCGATGGTACATGGTCATATGTTTGGAACCTGGTTTTATTATGTACTTTGCAATAAAATACAACTAATATTTTACATGGGTTCACCAGAATAAGTTCTGTATATAGACCAAAGCTATTTTGTTTGGTTTTTCTGCCTCCTTAATATCTTCTGTTCTGGTACTACTAATGTAAAACCTCAACTTTTCAGCGAGCTATGGAAAAAATGGTGGAACCACCACCTTCTGAAGGTGGCGAGGCAACTATAACCGCAATGTCAGCTCTTGCTGAAGTGGGTCAGTACCTGTCCGCTAACAGTGCAAAAAGCACGTTCCTGCGTAATACTGGGTTGGTTGTTAAGGCAATATCATCCAAACTGCCTCATGATCAAGATATGCAAGCTCAAAGCAATGTTGTATCTGCGCTCCATACACAAGTCCATTCCCTAACAGAGACCCTTTGTGAAACAAGGAGAGACATTGTTCGATGTCGTCAAGATATGCATGGTTTTGAAACCAGACTATCAGACATTTGCTATGTTGTTCAGGAGCCTAGGGGAAATGAAGGCGAGGGTTATGGTGCTCCATCGGACAATACAGCATGAAAACGTAACAGTCAGGTCAAATAAACTGAGCTTCTGAACTTCTGGTGGTGCATTTATCTGCTAGATTGTTAAGTTGTATGCCAACCTTCCTTTTGTTATATAGTTGTAATTTGTTTTGGTGCGATACAAAATTTATTCTTAACGTGCAGCCACCGGCTGAAGAAAACAGCAAGCCATTTTTGTATAGTGTAGGGTGTTCACTATATTTTCACTGATGGCGATCTTTGATGCCGAGTGGATGTAATCTGTGCAATTGCCTTAATAGCCTAGCGTTAGTTTCGGCCTTATTTATTTCCTAGTCTTCTTTTTCCCTGGTTTGCTAGTGGCTACAACTACCATGGGCCATATACGGGCCGTAGGATCCATGCGTCTCCTACGGGCTGTAGGATCCATGGGTCTCCTACAGGCCGTCAATAAATGGGCCTCCAACAAGGCTGTAGAATCGGTGGGCCTCGGGCCGTCGGAGAAATGGGTCAACATGGGCTGTAAACGGGCATAATTGGTATAGGCCTAGCACGGTAACGGGCCGTTAACAGGTCGTAGGACAGCAAAGGCTTAACTCTATCACAGGCATAACGGGTCGTTAATGGGCCAGAATATAGGACGGACTAGAAATGGCGCAACGGGCTAACAGGCCAGAAACAGGCCGACTCTTGCCATGGGCCGAATTTGGCCCATTAGGGTAACAGGCCAGTAACGGGACGACTCTTGCCATGGGCCGAATTTGGCCCATTAGGGGAACAGGCCAGTAACAGGCCAGAAGTAATCAAGGGCCGAAAAGGAGCCCAAGAATGTATGGGCCGTCAATAGGCCGAAAGCTAACATGGGCTGGAAACGACCCATGTAAATCACGGGCCGTTAACGGGTACAAAGAAAATTGTTCATTATGGGCTAGAGTCACCGTGGGCCTGTAAAGGGCCAAAAGATACGAAGGCCTCATATGGGCCGAAAGATGTCGTGCGCCATACATGGGCTGAAAGTGAAATGGGCTGGTGTGATATTCGACGGCCCACATGACGTGGTTGGGCCGATTTCCTTTAGGGCCTAACGGGCCATGAGTTAACGGGCCATAAAATGGGCTATTTGTGAAGAGACCGTTAACAGGCATTTCATGGGCCAGCCCGTTAACTTTTGACCAAGTCAAACGGGCCGGCTTTGTAAGCTAAATGTGTCGGGTTTCGGGTTCCGGCAGACCCTTAAGGTTCGAACTCTGGGGTGCGCATGGAGATCACTCCCCCTATAGTCTCATGTCTCGTCTTCTCGCAAAGGATCTAGGCTACACGAAGAACAACACAAGGGACACAAGCTTTATACTAGTTCGGGCCACCATTGTGGTGTAATACCCTACTCTAGTTTGTGGTGTGGTGGATTGCCTCTGGGGCTAAAGATGAACAATACAAGGGAAGAACAGCCTCGCGAGGGATGTTCTTGTGCTGGTGGTTCTGGCTAAGGTTCAACTGTTCGATCCCCCTCTCTTGAGAGTGGCTAGTCCTATTTATAGAGCAAGGCCCTGGTCCTCTTCCCAAATATTGAGCGGGAAGGGCGCCAACAATTGGCCATTTTGAAGGGGAACATCTAGTACACTTATCCTGACTAAAGTTGGCCCCCCTGCCAAAGGCTCTGATGATGACGCCGGCTTGGGCTCCACGATGACCTCTATCCTGCCGTTCTGCTGGTCTTGGTCTTGTTGCACCGAAATGGTTTCCTTTGCTTGATACCCTCGCCTGCGCTTGCCCCCTTTGCACCAAAGAGGAAACAAGGACTCTGTGCAGGCCGGCGCCTGCCTGGCTTCGGTGTCATGGCTTGTGTCATGGGAACCTCGTGAGGTACCCTGTCTTGATCTCTCCGCCTCCTCGCGAGCCAGCCTGACGAGGCTGTGCCTGAGGAAGCTTCCTGTCATCCGCCCCGCGAGGCCTGGACCCTCGCGAGGGTCTTGAGCATGTGTCGATGAAGATGGGCCGTACTGGGCCACTCCTTGAGCCACGCCGTAGGCCGCAAGTAGGCAAGTCTGGGTACCCCCGTTCCCAGAACGCCAACAGTAGCCCCCGGGCCCAAGGCGCGCCTGGACTCGGCTTGGCAGAGAAGCGAAGGGGCAAGTGCGAAGCGCCGCGGGCCCCAACAGCCTACGGCCTTGGGCGCCACGTGGCGGTTGATTGGATGTGGGTGTCCCCGCTTCCCCATGACGCATCGGCAACCGCATGACTTGAGAAGTCCCTGCATGCAAAATGGGTCATGATTACCTGTGATCGCGGAGGCCGACGGTTGGCCTCCTCTGGCTATATGTACGGAACGGCGTGAGCCCTTCCAGTCCGTTCCTTCGTGCTACTCTCTTCCTTCTTCTTCCTTGCCCTTGCTCCACCTTACGCCAATGGCACCGATCCGCCGGTTCTCTGCGGAAGAGAAGGGAAGGGCCCCCCGAGAGGGTCCTGTCCCGCCTCCGCCGAAGAAACGGCCCGTCCTCTGCCATGGAGACGGGGGTGCTTGGCAAGAGGTGTCGAGGCCATGGTTCCAGCAGCCGCCGCCTGGATTCCCATTGCCCTTGTACGCTCGGATCGAGGGCCCTGAAGGCGCGGGCGCCGAGCGACATCGCCAGAGATGCCGCCGTCGCTGGCGGATTATGGCGGTGCACATTGTTCCTCCTGGAGTTCACACCGAGGGCTCCTCCCGCGAGCTTGTGCTTCATGTCGCCATGCCTCCTCGATCCTGGATTCGCCTTCCTCCCTCCTTCGCCTTCGAGATCCCGCCAAGGGGGCCTATTGAGCTCTGGCTGCAGCACACCGACTGCAGTAACCCTGCGACCGAAGCGGAGGTTGAGGTCGTCGCTCCGGGCAAGGTCTTCATGACCCGGGGCTGGGGCGAGATCGCCCGGGTCTGCCGATCGGAGGGGGCCCTCGTGATCCACCTGGATTACGATGGCGCCTCCCTGATGTTCTTCAAGGTCTTCGACGGGGAAGGGCACCGGCTGGAATGCTTCCCTAGAGGCGGCGGCCGGAGCACTGGAGCGGCGAGGACCAGGCCTGCCGCACGCCCTTCTAGCAGCTCCTCTGGTGGCAGCAGCCGTGTCAGAGGGTCTAGCGACTCTTCCGGACTCTTCCTGACCCCGGTGACGAGCGACGACAGCTACGAGCCCCCGAGCTCGCACCGTGCCCGGAGCATGGAAACTACATCAGGCCGTCGGCGCCATTGATCTGGATGGAGTTGGTGCCGACACCTGATGGCCCACTGTTGATGATGGCGTCCACCGTCGTGGTTCCTGTAGTTAGGACTCCTTAGGACTCACGTCTTTTGTCCCTACGAGGAACCGAAGTACCACCCCATAGGGGTATGTAAGGCGCTAGCCATGACTTTTGTGAATACAAATCCTTATTATGAATTGGTGTGAGATGCTTGTCCCGTCTTAGCTTAGTTCCTCCTTTTGAACCTCGTGAGGACTTGATGCTCTGCGCCGACAGGTCCCGGTCCCCAGGCAAGCTTCAGCCGTCGCTGGTATGCCAGGTCGTGATGTCGTGGTCAAGGCCAGGAGGTGAGCGGCCCGAGGTCCAGTAAGAGCCCCTGAGTCACGATGCTCAGGAGGTCCCCTTTAGCGCTCAAGCAGCCATCGTCCGGTGAGAAAGGAGCGCAACGTTGCCAACACGGAGCTGCATTAGGTGCAAGGTCGGTGTTGCGATAGCTAGTAGCTCTGGAGGATGACTTATCTCGAGGGTCTGAAGCCTCTCCTTGGCGCGGTGCCAGGTCCACGCGTCGGCCGCTGAGGAGTTGTCGGGCGAGCTCCTCGCGAGCCTCTTCCCCCTTTCCCTTACTCCCCTTCGCGCTCTACATCCTCGGGTCCCGGCCCTCGAGCGAGCTCAGCCGTCGCTGGTATGCCAGGTCACGATGTCATGGTCAAGGCCAGGAGGTGAGGGCTGGAGAGCCAGTAAGAGCCTGTGAGTCGCGATGCTCAGGCGCCCCCCCTTTAACGTGCAAGCGGTTCGCACGGTCAAGGGGGAAGGAGACACCACGAAGGCCTCTCCCGACGTTGCTCCTAAAAGATATCCTGTGAGCTCATCACAAGGAAAACGAGTGTTGTCGTTACAATTGCCAGCCAGCTATTGGTTGCTCTGGAGGGGTGACGAGGGCACTGAGGGCCTGGTGAGGTGGCGCCTTGTGGGGTTGCCGCGGCCAAAGCTCAGCCACTCAGGTTTGTCGATGTTGCAGGGACGGACCCATGCGCAAGCGCTGTGCCGCTAGGGAGCAGCTCCATAAGTTGCTGTCAATCGAGCGGGCGATTAAGTCAAGCACGTTAAGCAAGAAGGAGCAAATCCATTTAGATAGATGAAGAAAAAGGCAGACACCGCTGGGTCAAGCCCGAGTGGCTTGGGGATAATGCAGCCTGAGGGGCGCCCCCAACAAGGCAACTTAAAGGCATAAACAAAATGGATACATGCTGCAGGGACAGACCCACGCGGCCTGGGAATGATGCAGCCCTAGGGGCGCTCCCAGCTGAAAATGAAACTCGAAAGATGTCACCTGATGATGTTGGAGATGAAGGGATGCTGAAGTAGCTGACGACTCGCGCTGCGGAAACCGATCCTCACGAGCCCCCAGGCCCAGGAGCCTCAGGAGACTCAAGGGGCGTGGCGGCTCTTCAAGGGCATTCTCCATCTCCGCCAGGACCGCAGAATGCCTGACCTCCTAAGCCTCCAGAATGCTCCTCATGAGGCGCTGACGCGTAGCAACCGCGTTCGGCAGGCCGAAAGACATGCGAACATAGCTGTGGGGTAGACCTTTGCAGCGTCCCACGCGTGAGGGCCAGAAGCGCTCCTGAGAGGCGGCTCGGTTGAGCCCTGGTACGTCGATGCAGACGCGCAGCCCACCATCCTCGCCTGGATGGGGAGCTGCAGCGGGTAAGCGACGGCTGCCACTCATGACTCTTGACTCCTGCAGCTCCTGAATGATCTCGATGATGAACTCCTATGGGTTTGGACCTCCTTGCCTTGTTTCTTCCCGAGTGAAACACGCTCTGAAGCACGCCTCCAAGTGGTGCCCAAGCGCCTCCCTTGTGATCTTGGCAAAGACGATGGCCCTCCAGGAGAGTGTTGGGGAACGTAGTAATTTCAAAAATTTCCTACGCACACGCAAGATCATTGTGATGCATAGCAACGAGAGGGGAGAGTGTGTCCACGTACCCTCGTAGACCGAAAGCGGAAGCGTTATTACAACGTGGTTGATCTAGTCGTACGTCTTCACGATCTGACCGATCCAAGCACCGAACGTACGGCACCTCCGAGTTCAGCACATGTTCAGCTCGATGACGATCCCCGGACTCCAATCCAGCAGGGTGTCGGGGATGAGTTCCGTCAGCACGACGGTGTGGTGACGATGATGATGTTCTACCAACGCAGGGCTTCGCCTAAGCACCGCAACGATATGACCGAGGTGGAATATGGTGGAGGGGGGCACCGCACACGGCTAAGGAACGATCACGAAGATCAACTTGTGTGTCATGGAGTGCCCCCCTGCCCCCGTATATAAAGGAGCCAAGGGGGAGGGGGCGGCCGGCCAAGGAGGGCGCGCCAAGGAGGAGTCCTACTCACACCGAGAGTAGGATTTCCACCTTCCAAGTAGTAGGAGTAGGAGTCAAGGAAAGGGGGAAGAGAAGAGAAGGAAGGAGGGGGCGTAGCCCCTCCCCCTAGTCCAATTCGGACTAGGCCTTGGGGGGGAGCCCAACCTCTCCTCTCTCCTTCCCCTAAAGCCCAATAAGGCCCATATACTCCCCGGTGAATTCCCGTAACTCTCCGGTACTCCGAAAAATACCCGAATCACTCGGAACCTTTCCGAACTCCGAATATAGTCGTCCAATATATCGATCTTTACGTCTCGACCATTTCAAGACTCCTCATCATGTCCGTGATCACATCCGGGACTCCGGACAACCTTCGGTACATCAAAACTTATAAATTCATAATAAAACTGTCATCGTAACATTAAGCGTGCGGACCCTACGGGTTCGAGAACTATGTAGACATGACCTAGAACTATTTCCGGTCAATAACCAATTGTGGAACCTGGATGCTCATATTGGCTCCTACATATTCTATGAAGATCTTTATCGATCAAACCGCATAACAACATACGTGGTTCCCTTTGTCATCGGTATGTTACTTGCCTGAGATTCGATCGTTGGTATCCAATACCTAGTTCAATCTCGTTACCGGCAAGTCTCTTTACTCGGTACGTAATGCATCATTCCGTAACCAACTCATTGGTCACATTGCTTGCAAGGCTTATAGTGATGTGCATTACCGAGAGGGCCCAGAGATACCTCTCCGACATCCGGAGTGACAAAACCTAATCTCGAAATACGCCAACTCAACATCTATGTTTGGAGACACCTGTAGAGCTCCTTTATAATCACCCAGTTACGTTGTGACGTTTGGTAGCACACAAAGTGTTCCTCCGATAAACGGGAGTTGCATAATCTCATAGTCATAGGAACATGTATAAGTCATGAAGAAAGCAATAGCAACATACTAAACGATCAAGTGCTAAGCTAATGGAATGGGTCAAGTCAATCACATCATTCTCCCAATGATGTGATCCCGTTAATCAAATGACAACTCTTTTGTCCATGGCTAGGAAACATAACCATCTTTGATAAATGAGCTAGTCAAGTAGAGGCATACTAGTGACACACTTAGTTTGTCTATGTATTCACACATGTATCATGTTTCCGGTTAATACAATTCTAGCATGAATAATAAACATTTATCATGATATAAGGAAATAAATAATAACTTTATTATTGCCTCTAGGGCATATTTCCTTCAGTCTCCCACTTGCACTAGAGTCAATAATCTAGATCACATCGCCATGTGATTTAACACCAATATTCACATCTGTATGTGTTAATACCCATAGTTCACGTCGTCATGTGATCAACACCCAAAGGGTTTACTAGAGTCAATAATCTAGTTCACATCGTTATGTGATTAACACCCAAAGAGTACTAAGGTATGATCATGTTTTGCTTGTGAGAGAAGTTTAGTCAACGGGTCTGTCATATTCAGAGCCGTATGTATTTTGCAAATATTCTATGTCCACAATGCTCTGCACGGAGCTACTCTAGCTGATTGCTCCCACTTTCAATATGTATCCAGATTGAGACTTAGAGTCATCTGGATTGGTGTAAAAGCTTGCATCGTTGTAACTTTTTACGACGGGCTCTCTTATCACCTCCATAATCAAGAAACATCTCCTTATTTCTCTAAGGATAATTTTGACCAATGTCTGGTGATCTACTTCTAGATCACTATTTTACTCCCTTGCCAAATTCAGAGCAAGGTATACAATAGGTCTGGTACATAGCATACTTTATAGAACCTATGACTGAGGCATAGGGAATGACTTTCATTCTCTTTTCTATTTTCTGCCGTGGTCGGGATTTGAGTCTTACTCAATTTCACACCTTTGCAACACAGGTAAGAACTCTTTCTTTGATTGTTCCAATTTGAACTATTTCAAAATCTTGACAAGGTATGTACTTATTGTAAAACTTATAAAGCGTCTTGATCTATCTCAATAGATCTTGATGCTCAATACGTAAGTAGCTTTACTGAGGTCTTTCTTTTAAAGAACACCTTTCATATACTCCTTTATGCTTTCCATAAAAATTCTACATCATTTCTGATCAACAATATGTTACTCACATATATTTATCAGAAAGGCGGTAGTGCTCCCACTCACTTTATTGTAAATACAGGCTTCACCGTAAGTCTGTATAGAACTATATGCTTTGATCAACTCATCAAAGCGTATATTCCAACTCTGAGATGCTTGCACCAGTCCATTGATGGATCACTGGAGCTTGCACATTTTGTTAGCACCTTTAGGATTAACAAAACCTTCTGATTGCATCATATACAACTCTTCTTTAAAAAAATATTAAGGAATGCAGTTTTGACATCCATTTGCCAGATTTCATAAAATGTGGCAATTGCTAACATGACTCATATAGACTTAAGCATCGATACGAGTGAGAAAATCTCATCGTATTCAACACCTTGAACTTGTCGAAAACCTTTCGCAACAAGTCGAGCTTAGTAGATAGTAACACTACTATCAGTGTCCGTCTTCCTCTTGAAGATCCATTTATTTAACATGGCTTGCTGATCATCGAGCAAGTCAATCAAAGTCCATACTTTGTTCTCATACATGGATCATATCTCAGATTTTATGGCCTCAAGCCATTTCGCGGAATCTGGGCTCATCATCGCTTCCTCATAGTTCGTAGGTTCATCATGGTCTAGTTACATGACTTCCAGAATAGGATTACCGTACCACTCTGGTGCGGATCTTATTCTGGTTGACCTACGAGGTACTGTAGTAACTTGATCTGAAGTTTCATGATCATCATCATTAGCTTCCTCACTAATTGGTGTAGGAATCACTGGAACTGATTTCTGTGATGAATTACTTTCCAATAAGGGAGAAGGTACAATTACCTCATCAAGTTCTACTTTCCTCCCACTCACTTCTTTCGAGAGAAACTTCTTCTCTAGAAAGGATCCATCTTAGCAACGAATAACTTGCCTTAGGATCTGTGATAGAAGGTGTACCCAATAGTTACCTTTGGGTATTCTATGAAGACGCACTTCTCCGATTTGGGTTCGAGCTTATCAGGTTGAAATTTTTTCACATAAGCATCGCATCCCCAAACTTTAAGAAACAACAACTTTGGTTTCTTGCCAAACCACAGTTCATAAGGCGTCGTCTCAACGGATTTTGATGGTGCCCTATTTAAAGTGAATGCAGCTATCTCTAATGCATAACCCCAAAACAATAGTGGTAAATCGGTAAGAGACATCATAGATTGCACTATATCCTATAAAGTACTGTTATGACGTTCGGACACACCATTAAGTTGTGGTGTTCCAGGTGGCATGAGTTTGTGAAACTATTCCACATTGTTTTAATTGAAGACCAAACTCGTAACTCAAATATTTGTCTTCGCGATCAAATTGCAAAAACTTTATTTTCTTGTTACGATCATTCTCCACTTCACTCTGAAATTCTTTGAACTTTTCAAATGTTTCAGACTTGTGCCTCATTAAGTAGATATACTCATATCTGCTCAATTCATCTTGTGAAGGTCAGAAAATAACGATACCCGCCACGAGCATCAACACTCATTGGACCGTATACATCGGTATATATTATTTCCATCAAGTTAGTAGCTCGTTCCATTGTTCCGGAGAATGGAGTTTTAGTCATCTTGCCCAAAAGGCACGGTTCGCAAGCATCAAATGATTCATAACCAAATAATTCCGAAAATCCATCTTTATGGAGTTTCTTCATGCGCTTTACACCGATATGACCCAAACAGCAGTGCCACAAATAAGTTGCACTATCATTATTAACTTTGCATCTTTTGGCATCAATATTATGAATATGTGTATCACTACGATCGAGATCCAACAAACTATTTTCATTGGGTGTATGACCATCAAAGGTTTTATTCATTTGAACAGGACAACAATTATTCTCTGATTTTAAATGAATAACCGTATTGCAATAAACATGATCAAATCATATTCATGCTTAACGCAAACGCCAAATAACATCTATTTAGGTTCAACACTAATCCCGAAAGTATAGGGAGTGTGCGATGATGATCATATCAATCTTGGAACCACTTCCAACACACATCGTCACTTCACCCTCAACTAGTTTCTGTTTATTCTGTAACTCCTGTTTCGAGTCACTAATTTTTAGCAACCGAACAAGTATCAAATACTCAGGGGCTTCTATAAACACTAGTAAGGTACACATCAATAACCTGTATATCAAATATACCCTTGTTTATTTTGCCATCCTTCTTATCCACCAAATATTCAGGGCATTTCCACTTCTAGTGACCATTTCCTTTGCAGTATAATCACTCAGTTTCAGGCTTTGGTCCAGCTTTGGGCTTCCTGGCGGGAGTGACAACTTGCTTGCCATTCTGCTTGAAGTTCCCTTTCTTTCCCTTTGCCCTTTTTCTTGAAACTAGTGGTCTTGTCAATCATCAATACTTGATGCTCTTTCTTGATTTCTACCTTCATCGATTTCAGCATCATGAAGAGCTCGGGAATCATTTTCGTCATCCCTTGCATTATAGTTCATCATGAAGTTTCAGTAACTTGGTGATGGTGACTAGAGAACTCTGCCAATCACTATCTTATCTGGAAGATTAACTCCCACTTGATTCAAGCGATTGTAGTACTCAGACAATCTAAGTACTTGCTCACTAGTTGAGCAATTCTCCTCCATCTTTTAGGCGAAGTATTTGTCAGAGGTCTCATACCTCTTGACACGGGCATGAGTCTGAAATACCAATTTCATCTCTTGAAACATCTTATATGTCCCATGACGTTTGAAAAACGTTTTTGTAGTCCCGATTCTAAGCCATAAAGCATGGTGCACAAAACTATCAAGTAGTCATCATATTGAGCTAGCCAAACGTTCATAACACTTGCATCTGCTCCTGCAATAGGTCTGTCACCTAGCGGTGCATCAAGGACATAATTCTTCTGTGCAGTAATGAGGATAAACCTCAGATCACGGATCCAATCCGCATCATTGCTACTAACATCTTTCAACACAATTTCCTCTAGGAACAAATCAAAATAAACATATGAAAGCAACAACGCAAGCTATTGATCTACAACATAATTTGCAAAATACTACCATGAGTAAGTTCATGATAAATTTAAGTTCAATTAATCATATTACTTAAGAACTCCCACTTAGATAGACATCTCTCTAGTCATCTAAGTGATCACGTGATCCAAATCAACTAAACCATGTTCGATCATCACGTGTGGAGTAGTTTCAATGGTGAACATCACTATGTTGATCCTATCTACTATATCATTCATGTTTGACCTTTCGGTCTCCATGTTCCGAGGCCATATCTGTATATGCTAGGCTCGTAAAGTTTAACCTGAGTATTTCGCGTGTGCAACTGTTTTGCACCCGTTGTATTTGAACGTAGAGCCTATCACACCCGATCATCACGTGGTGTCTCGGCACGAAGAACTTTCGCAACGGTGGATACTCGGGGAGAACACTTCTTGATAATTTAGTGAGAGATCATCTTAAAATGCTACCGTCAATCAAAGCAAGATAAGATGCATAAAGGATAAACATCACATGCAATCAATATAAGTGATATGATATGGCCATCATCATCTTGTGCTTGTGATCTCCATCTCTGAAGCACCGTCGTGATCACCATCATCACTGGCGCGACACCTTGATCTCCATCGTAGCATCGTTGTCGTTACGCCATCTATTGCTTCTACGACTATCGCTACCGCTTAGTGATAAAGTAAAGCAATTACACGGCGTTTGCATTTCATACAATAAAGTGACAACCATATGGCTCCTGCCAGTTGCCGATAACTTCGGTTACAAAACATGATCATCTCATACAATAAAATATAGCATCATGTCTTGACCATATCACATCACAACATGCCCTGCAAAAATAAGTTAGACGTCCTCTACTTTGTTGTTGCAAATTTTACGTGGCTATTACGGGCTGAGCAAGAACCGTTCTTACCTAGGCATCAAAACCACAATGATAGTTTGTCAAGTTAGTGCTATTTTAACCTTCGAAAGGACCGGGCGTAGCCACACTCAGTTCAACTAAAGTTGGAGAAACTGACACCCGCTAGTGACCTGTGTGCAAAGCACGGCGGTAAAACCAGTCTCGCGTAAGCGTACACGTAATGTCGGTCCGGGCCGATTCATCCAACAATACCGCCGAACCAAAGTATGACATGCTGGTAAGCAGTATGACTTGTATCGCCCACAACTCACTTGTGTTCTACTCGTGCATATAACATCTACGCATAAAACCTGGCTCTGATACCACTGTTGGGGAACGTAGTAATTTCAAAAATTTCCTACGCACACGCAAGATCATGGTGATGCATAGCAACGAGAGGGGAGAGTGTGTCCACGTACCCTCATAGACCGAAAGCGGAAGCGTTATTACAACGCGGTTGATGTAGTCATACGTCTTCACGATCCGACCGATCCAAGCACCAAACGTACTGCACCTCCGAGTTCAGCACATGTTCAGCTCGATGACGATCCCCGGACTCTGATCCAGCAGGGTGTCGGGGATGAGTTCTATCAGCACGACGGTGTGGTGACGATGATGATGTTCTACCGACGCAGGGCTTCGCCTAAGCACCGCAATGATATGACCAAGGTGGAATATGGTGGAGGGAGGCACCGCACACGGCTAAGGAATGATCACGAAGATCAACTTGTGTGTCATGGAGTGCCCCCCTGCCCCCGTATATAAAGGAGCCAAGGGGGAGGGGGCGGCCGGCCAAGGAGGTCGCGCCAAGGAGGAGTCTTACTCCCACCGGGAGTAGGATTCCCCCCCCCCCTTCCAAGTAGTAGGAGTAGGAGTCCAGGAAAGGGGGAAGAGAAGAGAAGAGAAGGAAGGAGGGGGCGCAGCCCCTCCCCCTAGTCCAATCCGGACTAGGCCTTGGGGGGCGCCTAGCCTCTCCTCTGTCTTTCCCCTAAAGCCCAATAAGGCCCATATACTCCCCGGCGAATTCCCGTAACTCTCCGGTACTCCGAAAAATACCCGAATCACTCGGAACCTTTCCGAACTCCGAATATAGTCGTCCAATATATCGATCTTTACGTCTCGACCATTTCGAGACTCCTCGTCATGTCCGTGATCACACCCGGGACTCCGAACAACCTTCGGTACATCAAAACTTATAAACTCATAATAAAACTGTCATCGTAACGTTAAGCATGCGGACCCTACGGGTTCGAGAACTATGTAGACATGACCTAGAACTATTTCCGGTCAATAACCAATAGCGGAACCTGGATGCTCATATTGGCTCCTACATATTTTACAAATATCTTTATCGGTCAAACCGCATAACAACATACGTGGTTCCCTTTGTCATCGGTATGTTACTTGCCTGAGATTCGATCGTCGGTATCCAATACCTAGTTCAATCTCGTTACCGGCAAGTCTCTTTACTCGTTATGTAATGCATCATTCCGTAACCAACACATTGGTCACATTGCTTGCAAGGCTTATAGTGATGTGCATTACCGAGAGGGCCCGGAGATACCTCTCCGATATCTGGAGTGACAAAACCTAATCTCGAAATACGCCAACTCAACATCTATCTTTGGAGACACCTATAGAGCTCCTTTATAATCACCCAGTTACGTTGTGACATTTTGTAGCACACAAAGTGTTCCTCCGGTAAACGGGAGTTGCATAATCTCATAGTCATAGGAACATGTATAAGTCATGAAGAAAGCAATAGCAACATACTAAACGATCAAGTGCTAAGCTAATGGAATGGGTCAAGTCAATCACATCATTCTCCCAATGATGTGATCCCGTTAATCAAATGACAACTCTTTTGTCCATGGCTAGGAAACATAACCATCTTTGATAAACGAGCTAGTCAAGTAGAGGCATACTAGTGACACACTTAGTTTGTCTATGTATTCACACATGTATCATGTTTCTAGTTAATACAATTCTAGCATGAATAATAAACATTTATCATGATATAAGGAAATAAATAATAACTTTATTATTGCCTCTAGGGCATATTTCCTTCAGAGAGATCCCCGAGCCTTGCCCGAGGAGGGCGCCGGGCGCGCCTTCCTATGCGACAGAAGAAGGCGCCCCTTGAACGGGCGCGGATCCTGAAGGGCCTGCCTCCCGAGGGTTCGGACCTGGCGATGTATTCTTCTTCTTAGGGACTGCCTCGGGAAGTCTCCTGTGATCTGGATCTTCGATTGTCGCAGCTTGGAATGCTCGCTCAAGGGAACACACTTCATCCCTCTCCTCACAAGGCACTGTGATGACTCCTCCGCTCCCCGGCATCTTGAGGACATTGTAGCCGTGGTGAGTCACTTCCATGAACTTGGCCAGGGCTGGGTACCCGAGGATGGCGTTGTACGGTAGGTGAATGTGGGTGACGTTAAAGTCAATGAGCTCGGTGATGCGGGGGAGCCACTCATCGTAGAGGTCGCCGACGGGAAGGTAGTGCAGGAGCTCTCGCGCCAGGAGCAGCGCGGCGTGCGCACCCGCAGGAGCGCGACGGGCGTGGGACGACGAACCGGCTGGAGTCAGCGACGGGGTGGCGGTGCGGCCTTCCCTCCGCACCAAGGGATGTAGAGACAATGCCTTTTGCTCGTTCCCCGCTGGGCCGGTGGCGGCGTTGACGGCAGGCGACGGGGAACGACGGGGGCATCCGCCGACGGGCGCCGTCTGGTCGACGCGGGTGGCGAGAGCAGCCCGGCGCTCGGCACGGGCTCGACAAGTGTCACACATGGATACGACGGACGGTGAAACACAAGGCGGCGGAAGGCGGATTCCGGCGCACCCCTACCTGGCGCGCCAAATGTCGGATTTCGGGTTTCGGCAGACCCTTAAGGTTCGAACTCTGGGGTGCGCACGGAGATCACTCCCCCTACCGGCTCACGTCTCGTCGTCTCGCAAAGGATCTAGGCTACACGAAGAACAATACAAGGGACACAAGGTTTATACTAGTTCGGTCCACCATTGTGGTGTAATACCCTACTCTAGTTTGTGGTGTGGTGGATTGCCTCTGGGGCTGAAGATGAACAATACAAGGGGAGAACAGCCTCGCGAGGGATGTTCTTGTGCTGGTGGTTCTGGATAAGGTTTGACTGTTCGATCCCCCTCTCTTGAGAGTGGCTAGTCCTATTTATAGAGCAAGGCCCTGGTCCTCTTCCCAAATATTGAGTGGGAAGGGCGCCAACAATTGGCCATTTTGAAGGGGAACATCTAGTACACTTATCCTGACTAAAGTTGGTCCTCGCCTGCCAAAGGCTCAGATGATGACGCCGGCTTGGGCTCCACGACGACTGCTACGTCTCGAGCTTGCGTTGGATTTCCCCGAAGAGGAGAGGATGATGCAGTATAGTAGCGTAAGTATTTCCCTCAGTTTTTGAGAACCAAGGTATCAATCCAGTAGGAGACCACGCGCAAGTCCCTCGTACCTGCACAAAGCGATAGCTACTCACAACCAACGCTTAGGGGTTGTCAATCCCTTCACGGTCACTTACGAGGGTGAGATCGGATAGAGATAATATTTTTGGTATTTTTGGTATAAAGATGCAAAGTAAAAAGTAAAAGCAAAAGCAAGTAAATAAAGTGATGGAGATTGATATGATGAGAATAGACCCAGGGGCCAAAGGTTTCACTAGTGGCTTCTCTCAAGAGCATAAGTATTCTACGGTGGGTGAACAAATTACTATTGAGCAATTGACAGAATTGAGCATAGTTATGAGGTTATCCAGGCAATGATCATGTATATAGGCATCACGTCCGTGACAAGTAGACCGAAACGATTCTGCATCTACTACTATTACTCCACTCATCGACCGCTATCCAGCATGCATCTAGAGTATTAAGTTAAAAACAGAGTAACGCCTTAAGCAAGATGACATGATGTAGAGGAATAAATTCATGCAATATGATAAATACCCCATCTTGTTATCCTCGATGGCAACAATACAATACGTGCCTTGCAACCCTTTCTGTCACTGGGTAAGGTCACCGCAAGATTGAACCCAAAGCTAAACACTTCTCCCATTGCAAGAACTACCAATCTAGTTGGCCAAACCAAACGGATAATTCGAAGAGACTTGCAAAGATAACTTAATCATACATAAAAGAATTCAGAGAAGAATCAAATATTTTCGATAGATAAGCTGGATCATAAACCCACAACTCATCGGTCTCAACAAACACACCGCAAAAAGAAGATTACATCGAATAGATCTCCACGAGAGAGGGGGAGAACATTGTATTGAGATCCAAAAAGAGAGAAGAAGCCATCTAGCTACTAACTATGGACCCGAAGGTCTGAAGTAAACTACTCACACTTCATCGGAGGGGATGTGGTGATGATGTAGAAGCCCTCCATGGTGGATGCCCCCTCTGACGAAGCTCCGGAACAGGTCCCAAGATGGGATCTCGTGGATACAGGAAGTTACGGTGGTGGAATTAGGTTTTTGGCTCCGTCCCCGATTTGTTGGGGGTACGTAGGTATATATAGGAGGAAGGAGTACGTCGGTGGAGCGTCAGGGGGCCCACGATGTAGGGGGCGCGCCCAGGGGGGAAGGCGCGCCCCCACCCTCGTGACCGCCTCTGGCACTTGTTGGAGTAGGGTCCAAGTCTCCTGGATCACGTTCGGTGAGAAGATCACGTTTCCGAAGGTTTCATTCCGTTTGGGCTCCGTTTGATATTCCGTTTCTTCAAAACACTGAAATAGGCAAAAAAACAACAATTCTAGGCTGGGCCTCCGGTTAATAGGATAGTCCCAAAAACAATATAAAAGTGGAAAATAAAGCCCATTATAGTCCAAAACAATAGATAAAGTAGCATGGAGCAATCAAAAGTTATAGATACGTTGGAGACGTATCAATGACCTCTATCCTGCCGTTCTACTAGTCTTGGTCTTGTTGCACCGAAATGGTTGCCTTTGCTTGATACCCTCGCCTGCGCTTGCCCTCTTTGCACCAAAGAGGAAACAAGGACTCTGCGCAGGCCGGCCGCCTGGCTTCGGTCGTCATGGCTTGCGTCATGGGCACCTCGTGAGGTACCCTGCCTTGATCTCTCCGCCTCCTCGCGAGCCAGCCTGACGAGGTTGTGCCTGAGGAAGCTTCCTGTCATCCACCCCGCGAGGCCTGGCCCCTCGCGAGGGTCTTGAGCATGTGTCGATGAAGATGGGTCGTACTGGGCCACTCCTTGAGCCACGCCGCAGGCCGCAGGCAGGCAAGTCTGGGTACCCCCATTCCCAGAACACCGACAAAATGGGCCAGTGGTGGGCCGTGGCACGTGTCGACATATCATAGGCGCCTATCTGACCCACTGATGAGCTGACATGTGTTTCGTCCAGCCAATAAGAATTTTGCACGTGGAAATTTCCCATTGGTCGGGGTTGTTAACGGGTTATCGGATCCAAAACCCGACCCGATAGCTTAACGGAGTTCCATTACGGTGGATGCCACGTGTCGGTCACCCTTGACGAAAGCACTTCTGTGACGCGTGATTTATCGTCATGGAAGTGGACACTTCCATGATGATAATTTTGGTAATGTCATGGAACACTTCTACGACAACACAGGTATGACTATCTTGATTCTGTCATAAAATCGTCATGGATGTACATGCATGACAAAAAACGCGACATACTGTGACAAACACGTATCATCACGGAAGTGTTTTTTTTGTAGTGACTTCCGAATACCGGAGGAACACTTTGTGTGCTACCAAATCACATAACGTAAATGGGTGATTATAAAGGTACTCTACAGGTGTCTCCGAAGGTGTTTGTTGGGTTGGAATAGATCGAGATTAGGATTTGTCACTCCGTGTTTTGGAGAGGTATCTCTGGGCCCTCTCGTTAATACTCATCACTATAAGCCTTGCAAGCATTGTGACTAATGAGTTAGTTGCAGGACGAAGTATTACTGAACGAGTAAAGAGACTTGCCAGTAACGAGATTGAACTAGGTATAATGATACCGATGATCGAATCTTGGGCAAGTAACTAGGGAACAACATATGTTGTTATGCGGTTTGACCAATAAATATCTTCATAGAATATGTAGGAACCAATATGAGCATCCTAGTTCCGCTATTGGTTATTGACCGGAGACGTGTCTCGGTCATGTCTACATAGTTCTCGAACCCGTAGGGTCCGCACGCTTAACGTTCAATGATTATTGGTATTATAAGTTTATGTGATTTGATGTACCAAAGGTTGTTCGGAGTCCCAGATGAGATCACAGACATGACGAGGAGTCTCGAAATGGTTGAGACATAAATATTGATATATTGGACGACTATGTTCGGACACTGGAAGTGTTCCAGAAAAGTTTCGGATAAAACCGGAGTACCGATGGGTTGCCGGAACCCCCCGGGGCATTAATGGGCCTCATGGGCCAAGTAGTGTAAGAGGGGAGGCATGCCAAGGTGTGGTGCGCCCCCCCCCCTAGCCCAAACCGAATTGTACTAGGGGGCGGCCCCCCTTTCCTTCTCTCCTTCCCCTTCTTCCTTCCCCTCCTAGTTGGACTAGGAAAGGGGGGGCCTACTCCGACTTGGAGTAGGATTCCCCCCTTAGGGCGCGTCCCTTGAGGACGGACGGCCCCCTCCTCCACTCCTTTATATACAGGGGAGGGGAGCACCCCATAATGACACAAGTTGATCAAGTTGATCTTTTAGCCATGTGTGGTGCCCCCCTCCACAGATTTCCACTTCGATCATATCGTCGTGGTGCTTAGGCAAAGCCCTGCGTCGGTAACTTCATCATCACCATCACCACATGTCGTGCTGACGGAACTCTCCCTCAGCCTCAGCTGGATCTAGAGTTCGAGGGATGTCACCGAGCTGAACTTCTGCAGATCGCGGAGGTGTCGTATGTTCAGGAATTGGTTGGTTGGATCGCGAAGAAGTTCGACTACATCAACTGCGTTATTGAATGCTTCCGCTTTCGGTCTACAAGGGTACGTGGACACACTCTCCCCTCTCGTTGCTATGCATCACCTAGATAGATCTTTCATGATCGTAGGATTTTTTTGAAATTACCATGTTGGCACGCAGTAATTTCAAAAAAAATCTACGATCTCGCAAGATCTATCTCTAGGTGATGCATAGCAACAAGAGGGGAGAGTGTTGTCTATGTACCCTCGTAGACCGAAAGCGGAAGCATTATGACAATGCGGTTGACATAGTCGTACATATTCACCATCCGACCGATCCTAGTACCGAAGGTATGGCACCTCCGCAATCTACACATGTTCAGCTCGGTGACGTCCCACGAACTCTAGATCCAGCTGAGGTCGAGGGAGAGTTTCGTCAGCATGACGCCGTGGTGATGGTGATGATGAAGTTACTGGCACGGGGCTTCGCCTAAGCACTACGACGATATGACCGAGGTGGAAATCTATGGAGGGGGGGCACCGCACACGGCTAAACAATCAACTTGTGTGTTCTAGGGTGCCCCCCTACCCCCGTATATAAAGGAGTAAGGGGAGGGGGCCGGCGGCCTCATAGGGTGCCCCCAAGGGGGGAATCCTACTCCTACTAAGAGTAGGTTCCCCCTTTCCTAGTCCAACTAGGAGGGGAAGGAAAGAGGAGGAGGGGAGAAGGAAAGAGGGGGCCGGTCCCCCAAGCCCTAAACCAATTCGGTTTGGGCCTAGTGGGCGCGCCACACAGCTCCCTTGCTGCCCTCTATTTCCACTAAGGCCCATGAAGGCCCATTGACCCTGCGGGGAGTTCCGGTAACCTCCCGGTATTCCGGTAAATGCCCGAACAGTAAACACGAATGATTAGGCAATGCGCCACACATGGGAAGGCCCTCGTGCTATGTATATATAGGAATACATGAGAGTTACATGCCTTGGAGGCCAAGGGAGATCACAACCATATCATACAAAATCAGGTAGGTTGGGATATTCCTATACATAAGCTATATACGGAGATATACTCTAACATCCCCCCTCAGTTTGTGCGTCAGCTGGCAAGAGCCATAAACTGGAACGGAACTCCAAGAAGAGATGCGAAGATAAGCCTTTCGTCATAATGTCAGCATACTGTCGAGATGATGGCACATGAAGCACACGAACCTGACCAAGGGACACCTTCTCATGAACAAAGTGAATGTCGATCTCGATGTGTTTGGTGTGACGGTGTTGCGCCGGGTTGGAGGCCATGTACACTGTGCTGACATTATCACAAAAAACAACCATGGCAGTAGTCAAGGGGTGATGAAGCTCTATAAGAAGCTGATGGATCCAGCAACACTCTGCAACAGCGTGAGCCATAGCACGATACTCCGCCTCAGCACTCGATCGGGAAACCGTGGTCTGGCGCTTGGAGGACCAAGAGACCAAGGTGTCACCGAGATAGACACAATGACCGGAGGTAGACCGCCGAGTATCAGGGCAACCAGCCCAATCGGTGTCAGAGTAGGCCGTGAGAGTCAAAGACGACAACCAAGGAATATGCAGGCGAAGGTCAAGGGTACCCTTGATGTAGCGAAGAATATGCTTGACCAAGTGTAGATGCGGCTCGCAGGGAGTATGCATGTTGAGGCAAGCCTGCTGCACAACATAGGCGATGTCCGGTCGGGTGAGAGTGAGATACTGCAATGCACCAGCATAACTCTGATAAGTAGTAGCATCATCAAGCAAAGAGCTTGACCCTAACGTCAACTGGAGTGGGTGATGGGTGACAGTCGGCCATGCCTGCACGCTGAAGAAGATCCAAGGCGTACTGTCACTAAGAGAGAACCATGCCATTGGTGTCTTGGGTAACCGAGATGCCGACGAAAAATGAGAGGTCTCCAAGATCTGTCATGGCAAACTCCAAGTGTAGATGCTGCGTCAGGTGCTGGAGGAGCGTGGATGTAGACACAGTGATGACAATATCATCAACGTAAAAGAGGATGTACGCGAGCTGGTGTCCATGGTGGTAGATGAACAAGGAGACGTCTGATTTCGAATCAACAAAACCAAGGCGGTGCGCGTAGAGAGCAAACCGTTGGTACCATGCACGGGGCGCCTGTTTTAGGCCATAGAGTGACTTGTGAAGCCGACACACATAGTCGGGGCAGCGAGCATCAACTAAACCAGGCGGCTGCTGGAAATAAACCTCCTCGTCAAGGTTGCCGTTGAGAAAGGCATTCTTGACGTCAAGCTGATGAATCGGCCATGCACGGGAAACCGCAATGCTGAGAACGATGCGGATAGTGGCCGGTTTGACAACCGGGTTGAATGTCTTGTCGAAGTCGGTGCCCGACTGTTGAGAGTAGTCGTGGACCACCCACCGAGCTTTATAGCGAGCAAGCTAGCCGTCCGAATGAAACTTATGCTTGAAAATCCACTTTCCTGAAACAACATGAGCACTAGGTGGGCGTGGAACAAGGGACCACATCCGGTTAGTGAAAAGCGCCTCAAACTCATCGTGCATAGCACGATGCCAGTGTGGGTCCTGGAGAGCACCCCGGTATGTTTTGGGAAGAGGAGAAAGAGAGGAGTCGGAAGCCACAAGATTCATACGCTCAACGGGCTGAAAGAGACCGCTCTTGGTGCGAGTGAGCATCATGTGGGTGTTGCTAGGAGACGGTGGCCGGTGCACAACGACAGGGGGAGAAGGTGCGCTCGAATCGGGAGGAGGAGCAGGCGAGGCCTCGGGGGATGCAGGCGCGCTCGGCGGGTCAGCGAGGATGGGCGAGCTGGCGAGCGAGGCCGTCCAGCGGGGCTAGGCGCACTCGCGGGCGAGCTGGCGGATGGGTGGGGGGAGGTGAAGGGTTGGCATGCATAGCGGGTTGGATCACAGGAGAGAGGGCGGGTGAGGTGTCTGTGGGTGCGAGGTGGAGGACAAAATCCAACAACGCAAGGGGGTTGGTCCAGCGATCCGGAGAAGAAGAGAAGGGAGAGATCATCTTGTCAAAGACGACATGACGAGAGATGATGATGTGGCGTGTTTGAGGATCAAGACACCGATATCCTTTATGGTTAGCGGGGCAACCAAGGAATACGCAAGCGACAGAATGGGGCGCTAGCTTATGCTTGGCGACAGAGAATTGGTTAGGATAGCATAAACATCCAAAAACTCGGAGCATGCTATAGTCGGGAAGGGTATTGTGTAGGCGGATGTGAGGGATGGCGAACGTGATGGACTGAGAGGGGCGTATGTTAACGAGATGGGTGGCGGTGGCCAAGGCTTCCGCCCAGTAGGGCGGTGGCATCGAGGACTGAAAAAGAAGAGTGCGTGTGACATCGTTGAGGGTGAGGATGGCACATTCAGCCTTGCCATTTTGAGCAGAGGTGTACGAGCATGAAAGATGAAGATGAATGCCATGAGAGGCAAAGAAAGAGGTGATCATGGAGTTGAGGAACTCAGTGCCATTGTCGACTTGAATTACTACAAGTGGACGTGAAAATTGTGTGCGGGCGTAGGCGATAAAATTAATGAGTGTGGCGGCGGTGTCGGATTTGTTGCGAAGAGGAAACGTCCATATATAATGTGAGAAGTCGTCCACAATAACAAGGTAATACTTAAAACCGGAGTTGCTCAAAACAGGAGATGTCCAAAGATCACAATGTACTAACTGAAACGGTTCGAGACAATGTGAGATAGACCTAGTGAACGGCAAACGCACATGTTTGCCAAGTTGGCAAGCATGACAAAGGTGGGAAGACGCTTTATTACAAGGAATAGATGACTGTTTATGAAGATGCGACATAGCGTCGCGACCTGGATGTCCAAGACGGTGATGCCAAAGCTCGATGGAGGTGGTGGCGATGAGTGCATGGGCGTGATGGTTGATGACCGAGGAGGGGAACACGTAGAGGTCTCCATGGCTATTACAGTGAAGAATCACGGCCCTGATGCAAAGATCCTTCACAAAGAAGCCGAATGGGTCAAATTCAATGGAACATAAATTGTCAATGGTGAAACGATGAACAGAAAGTAGATTTTTGACAATATGAGGAATGAGTAGAACATTGCGAAGAAAAAGTGTGCGAGCGGAAGAAGGAATAGCAACATCACCGGTATGAGAAACGGGTAAGGTAGAGCCATTGCCAACAGTGACAAGGGAGGAGGAAGAAGCAGGAAGGAGATGGCGAAGCATACCGGGGTCGGAGGCAATGTGGGATGTGGCTCCGGAGTCCATGACCCACTCACCGACGTTGGAGGCTGATGCTTGTTCAAGGCGGCCATCAGGGCGGCGCAGTCCCACTGGGGTGCCGAGTTGTAGCCGGGGACCGGAGGGGCGTTGGTGACAAAGGCCTGGACATGGAGAGGAGCCAGGGAGGTGAACGCATGGGCGGGTGGCAGCACCGGGGGACGCGGTCCAAGCAGGTCGGCTCCGCTGGTCGGGCACGGCGCGGTAGCGCCCTGAGGCTGCAGCGGCTGGCCCGTGTAGGGGTTGAAGAAGATCCATGGGCCGACCGCTGGCTGGCCGCCTGAACCGACGCGGGTACCGCCAGAGTTGCCGCTGCCGGAGCCGCCGCCTTGCTTCTTCTTGAACCAGCTCCCGCTGTTGCGGTTGCCGCCGCCTCCAGAGTTGTCGCCGCTGCGGTTACCATCGCCGTGGTTGCCGTCGCCGCAGTTGGAGTTGGAGCGCTGGAGCCCGGGAAAGAGTGGCCGCCGTACAGGGCGGTCTGGTTCGCCATAGTGGAGGTGTTTGTGAGCTGAGTCTCGTGGAGAACAAGCAGAGAGCGCATCTGCCCGAAGGTCGGGAGCGGGTTCTGCATGGTCATGATCGTCGTGATGTCGGTGAACCGCAGGTTGAGGCCGCGAAGGCAGTTGAGGACGAGAGTCTTGTCCACGATCGGAGTGCCATGTCGGCGAGGGCTTCAGAGAGTTCCTTCAAGCGGTGGCAGTACGCGGTGGCCGAGAGATCACCTTGTACGAGGCCACGGAACTCAGCCTCGAGGTAGACCACGCGGGTCATCTGGTTATCCAGAAAGAGGTTGGAGATGAGGTTCCAACCTTCATGCGACGTCTGATCTTCCGCCATGATCGGATTGAGGATCTCATCAGAGATTGAGTCGTACAGCTAGGACCGGACGACATAGTCCTCACGGGTCCAGTCCGGCGTGCGTCCGCTGCAGCCATGATGGTGGTGATGTGGGAAAGCAGGCCGTACTTGCCGAGGAGGACGCGGATGAGCATCCGCTACTTGGCGAAGTTGGAAGTGTGGAGATCAAGCGTGATGGGCACGTGGGTGCGCACGCTAGCGACCTGGACAGCTGGCAAGGCGAAGGCGGGCATGGTGGTAGTGAAGAGGGTGCCGACGGTGGTGGAGTGGGAGGCGGGCAGGGAGGGAGAGGTGAGGGAGGAGTTGGTGGAGGCGCCGGTTCCTGCCATGGCTAGGGGACGGCGATCAGGGAGGATGGCGGCAGTGTGGTAGGGTTTAGGAGGAGAGGATCGATCTATCTGATACCAAGTAAATGAGAATGATTAGGCAATGTGCCACACATGGGGCGGCCCTTGTGTTACGTATATATAGGAATACATGAGAGTTACATGCCTTGGAGGCCAAGGGAGATCACAACCATATCATACAAAATCAGGTAGGTTGGGATATTCCTATACATAAGCTATACACGGAGATATACTCTAACACGAACTCATCTGAAACCATTCTGGTGTCCAAACATAGTCGTCCAATATATCAATCTCTATGTCTCGACCATTTAGAGACTCCTTCGTCATGTCCGTGATCACATCCGGGACTCCGAACAATCTTCGGTACATCATATCACATAAACTCATAATACCAATCGTCATCGAATGTTAAGCGTGCGGACCCTACGGGTTCGAGAACTATGTAGACATGACTGAGACACATCTCCGGTCAATAACCAATAGCAAAACCTAGATGATCATATTGGTTCCTACATATTCTATGAAGATCTTTACCGGTCAGACCGCATAACAACATACGTTGTTCCCTTTGTCATCGGTATGTTACTTGCCCGAGATTCGATCATCGGTATCATCATACCTAGTTCAATCTCGTTACTGGCAAGTCTCTTTACTCGTTCCATAATACTTCATCCTGCAACTAACTCATTAGTCACAATGCTTGCAAGGCTTATAGTGATGAGTATTACTGAGAGGGCCCGGAGATACCTCTCCGAAACACAGAGTGACAAATTCTAATCTCGGTCTATGCCAACCCAACAAACACCTTCGGACACACCTATAGAGCACATTTATAATAACCCTTTTATGTTGTGACATTTGGTAGCACACAAAGTGTTCCTCTAG
Source organism: Triticum dicoccoides (assembly GCF_002162155.2). Taxonomy (NCBI): domain Eukaryota; kingdom Viridiplantae; phylum Streptophyta; class Magnoliopsida; order Poales; family Poaceae; genus Triticum; species Triticum dicoccoides. The sequence continues at coordinate 189,463,753 of NC_041393.1, read as the reverse complement.
TATTCGGGAGTTGCATAATCTCATAGTCTGAGGAACATGTATAAGTCATGAAGAGAGCAATAACAATGAAAATGTAACGATCATGATGCTAAGCTAACGGATGGGTCTTGTCCATCACATCATTCTCCTAATGATGTGATCCCGTTCATCAAATGACAACACATGTCTATGGTTAGGAAACATAACCATCTTTGATTAACGAGCTAGTCAAGTAGAGGCATGCTAGGGACACTATGTTTTGTCTATTTATTCACACATGTACTAAGTTTCTGGTTAATACAATTCTAGCATGAATAATAAACATTTATCATGAAATAAGGAAATAAATAATAACTTTATTATTGCCTCTAGGGCATATTTCCTTCAGTCTCCCACTTGCACTAGAGCCAATAATCTAGTTCACATCACCATGTGATTTAACACTAATAGTTCACATCTGTATGTGATTAACACCCATAGTTCACATCGCCATGTGACCAACACCCAAAGGGTTTACTAGAGTCAATAATCTAGTTCACATTGGTATGTGATTAGCACCCAAAAGGTACTAAGGTGTGATCATGCTTTGCTCGTGAGAGAAGTTTAGTCAACGGGTCTGTCTCAATCAGAGCCATATGTGTTTTGAAAATAATCTACGTCTACAATGCTCTGCATAGAGCTACTCTAGCTAATTGCTCCCACTTTCAATATGTATCCAGGTTGAGACTTAGAGTCATTTGGATCGGTGTAAAAGCTTGCATCGATGTAACTCTTTATGACGAGCTCTTTTATCACCTCCATAATCGAGAAATATTTCCTTAGTCCTCACTAAGGATAATCTTGACCATTGTCCAGTGATCTACTCCTAGATCAAAATTGTACTCCCTTGCCAAACTCAGGGCAGGGTACACAATAGGTCTGTTACACAGCACAACATACTTTATAGAACCTATGAATGTGGCATAGGGAATGACTTTCATTCTCTTTCTATTTTTTTCCCGTGGTCGGGCTTTGAATCTTACTCAACTTTACACCTTGTAATACAGGCAAGAACCCTTTCTTTGACTGGTCCATTTTGAACTTCTTCAAAATGTTACCAAGGTATGTGCTTTGTGAAAGTCCAATTAAGTATCTTGATCTATCTCTATAGATCTTGATGCCCAATATGTAAGCAGCTTCACTGAGGTTTTTCAATGAAAAACTCTTATTCAAGTATCCCTTTGTCTATCCAGAAATTCTATATCATTTCCAATCAACAATATGGCATCCACATATAATATTAGAAATTCTACAGAGCTCCCACTCACTTTATTGTTAATATAGGCTTCTTCAAAAGTCTGTATAAAACCATATGCTTTGATCACACTGTCAAAGCATTTATTCCAACTCCGAGAGGCTTGCACCAGTCCATAAATGGATCGCTAGAGCTTGAACACTTTGTTAGCACCCTTTGGATCGACAAAACCTTCTGGTTGCATCATATACAACTCTTCTTTAAGAAATATCCATTTAAGGAATGTAGTTTTTATATCCATTTGCCAGATTTCATAAAATATGGCAATTGCTAACATGATTCGAACGGATTTAAGCATCGCTACAGTTGGGAAAATCTTATTGTAGTCAACACCTTGAACTTGTCGAAAACCTTTTTGCGACAAGTCGAGCTTTGTAGATAGTAACACTACTATCAGTGTTCGTCTTCCTCTTGAAAATCCATTTATTTAATATGGGCCGACCATCGGGCAAGCCCACCAAAGTACACACTTTGTTCTCATACATGGATCCCATCTCAGATTTCATGGGCTCAAGCCATTTCACGGAATCTGGGCTCATCATCGCTTCCTCATAGTTCATAGGTTCATCATAGTCTAGTAACATGACTTCTAGAATAGGATTACCGTACCACTCTGGTGCGGACTGTACTCTAGAAGACCTACGAGGTTCTGTAGTAGCTTGATCTGAAGTTTTATGATCATCATCATTAACTTCCTCCCTAATTGGTCTAGGAATCACTAGAACTGATTTCTGTGATGAACTACTTTCCAATTCGGGAGTAGGTACAATTACCTCATTAAGCTCTACTTTCCTCCCACTCACTTCTTTCGAGAGAAACTCCTTCTCTAGAAAGGATCCATTCTTAGCAACGAATATCTTGCCTTCGGATCTGTGATAGAAGGTGTACCCAACAGTTTCCTTTTAGTATCCTATGAAGATGCACTTCTTCGATTTGGGTTTGAGCTTATTAGGTTGAAGCTTTTTTACATAAGCATCGTAGCCTCAAACTTTAAGAAATGACAACTTTGGTTTCTTGCCAAACCATAGTTCATAAGGTGTCGTATCAATGGATTTTTGATGGTGCCATGTTTAAAGTGAATGCAGCTGTCTCTAATGCATAACCCCAAAATGATAGTGGTAAATCAGTAAGAGACATCATAGATTGCACCATATCCAGAAAGTGCGGTTACGACGTTCGAACACACCATTACGATGTGGTGTTCCATGTGACGTGAGCTGTGAAACTATTCCACATTGTTTTAAATGAAGGCCAAACTCGTAACTCAAATATTCTCCACCACGATCAGATCGTAGAAACTTTATTTTCTTGTTACGATGATTCTCCACTTCACTCTGAAATTCTTTGAACTTTTGAAATGTTTCAGACTTGTGTTTCATTAAGTAGATATACCCATATCTGCTCAAATTATCTGTGAAGGTCAGAAAATAATGATACCTGCCACGAGCATCAACACTCATTGGACCGCATACATCGGTATGTATTATTTCCAATAGGTCACTAGCTCGTTCCATTGTTCCGGAGAACGGAGGTTTAGTCATCTTGCCCATTAGGCATGGTTCGCAAGCATCAAATGATTCATAATCAAGTGATTCCAGAAGTCCATCTTTATAGAGTTTCTTCATGCGCTTTACACCGATATGACCCAAATGACAGTGCCACAAATATGTTGCACTATCATTAGCAACTTTGCATGTTTTGGCATCAATATTATGAATATGTGTATCACTACGATCAAGATTCAATAAACCATCAACATTGGGTGTATGACCATAGAAGGTTTCATTAAAGTAAACAGAATAACAATTTATTCTCTGTCTTAGATGAATAATAGTATCGCAATAAACATGATCTAATCATATTTATGCTCAAAGCAAACACCAAATAACATTTATTTAGGTTCAACACTAATCTCGAAAATATAGGGAGTGTGCGATGATGATCATATCAATCTTGGAACCACTTCCAACACACATCGTCACTTCACCCTCAACTAGTCTCTGTTTATTCTGTAACTCCTGTTTCGAGTTACTAATCTTAGCAACCGAACAAGTATCAAATACCCAGGGGCTACTATAAACACTAGTAAGGCACACATCAATAACCTGTATATCAAATATACCCTTGTTCACTTTGCCATCCTTCTTATCCACCAAATATTTAGGGCATTTCCGCTTCCAGTGACCATTTCCTTTGCAGTAGAAGCACTCAGTTTCAGGCTTTGGTCCAGCTTTGGGCTTCTTCATGGGAGTGACAAGTTGCTTGACATTCTACTTGAAGTTCCCTTTCTTTCCCTTTGCCCTTTTCTTGAAACTAGTGGTCTTGTCAATCATCAACACTTGATGCTCTTTCTTGATTTCTACCTTCGTCGATTTCAGCATCACGAATAGCTCGGGAATCGTTTTCGTCATCCCTTGCATACTATAGTTTATCACGAAGTTCCGGTAACTTGGTGATGGTGACTAGAGAACCCTGTCAATCACTATTTTATCTGGAAGATTAACTCCCACTTGATTCAAGCGATTGTAGTACCCAGACAATCTGAGCACATGCTCACTGCTTGAGCTATCCTCCTCCATCTTTTAGCTATAGAACTTGTTAGAGACTTCATATCTCTCAACTCGGGTATTTGCTTGAAATATTAACTTCAACTCTTGCAACATCTCATATCCTCCATGATGTTCAAAACGTCTTTGAAGTCCTGATTCTAAGTCGTAAAGCATGGTGCACTAAACTATCAAGTAGTCATCATATTAAGCTAGCCAAACGTTCATAACGTCTGCATCTGCTCCTGCAATAGTTTTGTCACCTAATGGTGCATCAAGGAAATAATTCTTCTGTGCAGCAATGAGGATAAACCTCAAATCACGGACTCAGTCCGCATCATTGCTACTATCATCTTTCAACTTAGTTTTTTCTAGGAACATATAAAAACATAGGGAAGCTATAACGCGAGCTATTGATCTATAACATAATTTGTGAAATACTATCAGGACTAAGTTCATGATAAATTAAAGTTCAATTAATCATATTATTTAGAACTCCCACTTAGATAGACATCCTACTAGTCATCTAAATGATCACGTGATCCAAATCAACTAAACCATGTCCGATCATCACGTGAGATGAGTAGTTTTAATGGTGAACATCACTATGTTGATCATATCTACTATATGATTCACGCTCGACCTTTCGGTCTCAGTGTTCCGAGGCCATATCTGCATATGCTAGGCTCGTCAAGTTTAACCCGAGTATTCTGCGTGTGCAAAACTAGCTTGCACCTGTTGTATGTGAACGTAGAGCTTATCACACCCGATCATCATGTGGTGTCTCGGCATGACAAACTGTGGCAATGGTGCATACTCAAGGAGAACACTTGTACCTTGAAATTTAGTAAGGGATCATCTTATAATGCTACCGATGTTCTAAGCAAAATAAGATGCATAAAGTATAAACATCAGATGCAATCAAAAAATATGTGAAATGATATGGACATCATCATCTTGTCTTCATGATCTCCATCATCAAAGCATCGTCATGATCTCTAACGTCACCAGCGCGACACCTTGATCTCCATCGTAGCATCGTTGTCGTCTCGCCAACTATTGTTACTACGACTATCGCTACCGCTTAGTGATAAAGTAAAACAATTACGTGGCAATTGCATTGCATACAATAAAGTGACAACGATATGGCTCCTGCCAATTGCTGATAACTTTGTTACAAAACATGATCATCTCATACAACAAATTATATCACATCATGCCTTGACCATATCACATCACAGCAAGCCCTGCAAAAACAAGTTAGACGTCCTCTACTTTGTTGTTGCAAGTTTTACGTGGCTGCTACGGGCTTCTAGCAAGAACCGTTCTTAGCTATGCATCAAAACCACAACTATTTTTCATCAAGTGTGCTGTTTTAACCTTCAACAAGGACCGGGCGTAGCCACACTCGATTCAACTAAAGTTGGAGAAATAGACACTCACCAGCCACCTATGTGTGAAGCACGTCGGTAGAACTAGTCTCGCGTAAGCGTATGCCTAATGTTGGTCTGAGCTGCTTCATCCAACAATACCGCCGAATCAAAGTATGACCTGCTGGTAAGCAGTATGACTATTATCGCCCACAACTCTTTGTGTTCTACTCGTGCATATAACATCTATGCATAGACCTAACTCGGATGCCACTGTTGGGGAACGCAGTAATTTCAAATTATATCACATCATGCCTTGACCATATCACATCACAGCAAGCCCTGGAAAAACAAGTTAGACGTCCTCTACTTTGTTGTTGCAAGTTTTACGTGGCTGCTACGGGCTTCTAGCAAGAACCGTTCTTACGTACGCATCAAAACCACAACGATTTTTTGTCAAGTGTGTTGTTTTAACCTTCAACAAGGACTTGATGTAGCTGAAAGGATCGAGAAGAGGTGTCTAGAGGGGGGGTGATTAGACACTAAGTGCCAAAAGTTGCAGTTTTTAATTTCTTTAAGTTTAAGTGGAGTTTTGGCACAAGTTTAACAATCACAATACATAGCAAGCAAGCATGCAAAGAGTATATGAGCAGCGGAAAGTAAAGCATGCAACTTGCAAGAATGTAAAGGGATGGGATTGGAGTACGCAAATGCAATTGGAGACACGGATGTTTTTGTCGTTGTCGGTGTCAAAACCGGCGGATCTCGGGTAGGGGGTCCCGAACTGTGCGTCTAGGCGGATGGTAACAGGAGACAATGAACACGATGTTTTTACCCAGGTTCGGGCCCTCTCGATGGAGGTAAAACCCTACTCCTTCTTGATTAATATTGATGATATGGGTAGTACAAGAGTAGATCTACCACGAGATCGGAGTGGCTAAACCCTAGAATCTAGCCTATGGTATGATTGTTGTTCGTCCTACGGACTAAAACTCTCCGGTTTATATAGACACCGGAGAGGGCTAGGGTTACACAGAGTCGGTTACAATGGGAGGAGATCTTCATGTTGTATCGCCAATCTTGCCTTCCACGCCAAGGAAAGTCCCATCCGGACATGGGACAGAGTCTTCAATCTTGTATCTTCATAGTCCAGGAGTCCGGCCGAAGGTCATAGTCCGGCCATCCGGACACCCCCTAATCCAGGACTCCCTCAGTAGCCCCTGAACCAGGCTTCAATGACGACGAGTCCGGCGCGCAAGTTGTCTTCGGCATTGCAAGGCGGGTTCTCCTGCAAATTCTCTGTATCCGTTGAACAGTGTCCGGCTTCTAGTGCGTGCTGCCCTCCTCTGCTTTTGTGCCCTAGAATGACCATCTTCCACGTGTCAAACGAATGCGAAAAGCCAGGGGATTTTTTTCAGTTACCCCCCTGGTGTTTTTACTGAACCGCCCATAAAAGAGACAGGGATTTAGATCCAATTCACACCATCTTCCCTCCGTGAGATTTCATCAAAGCGCCTTCGACAGAGATCCATTCCACCATGGCCGGTCGGTGCAGCTCCTCCTCTCACCCCTCCAGCGCTCGGCCCGGAGATTGGGGGCGGTGTTCCGTCCTGCATAGCGAGCTAGTAGTGCTTCAGTCCAAGGGGCTTCTCCCCCCAGCATATATGGTCCCAGTTCGAGCCGAGATTGCCACCTATAGCGGCGGAGAGCAGGCGGAGAGCGTCCCCCATCCCTCTCGAGGAGAGCGGGTATGCCTAGTCCCTTATTTAATGAGAGGACTCGGATTTCCAATTCATCCGTTTCTTCGAGGGTTGCTGGAGTTCTACGGCCTCCAGCTACACAACCTCACGCCTGCCTCCATTCTACACATTGCGGGCTTCGTGGCCCTCTGCGAGCTGTTCTTGGGCGTTGAGGCCCATTTCGCATTGTGGAAGAGGTTGTTTTGCCTTGTGCCTCGTTCTCAGGAGGGGTCTATTTATCAAGTGGGCGGAGCCGAACTATGGCGCATCATCGGGACCGGATATCTATCCGGTACCCCAAAGAGGGTGTCCGAAGACTGGCCCTCGGAATGGTTTTATATAGATGACGTCCCCCTGCCGGACCCTGTACGGATCGGCCTCCCAGAGTTCGATAATGCTCCATTGAAGAAGCCTAAGTTGGCGCCCACGGAACCCTCAGAGGGAAGCTAACAGGGACGTCCTGTACCTGATGAGCCGGATAAGGTTGTTGGCTCATTCCGGACTGACCATGATCAAGGTCATGGCCATATGCATCACGCGAGGGGTGCAGCCGCTTCAATACAGAGGCCATCCCATGTGGGATTTCAACGGGGAGGATGATGCTACCTGGTGCGGTCGCAAGGGGCCAGATTCGGCCGCCTCTTTAACGAGAATCTTATCCGCTTTGTACAAGGGGGAGGAGGAAGAATTCCTCCGTGTCAACCCGGAAGGCGGATTCTCTATGTACAATCCTCCTAGTTGGGTGAGCGGACATTTTCACTTGCCTATCCATCTTCGAAATTCCCGTAGTTGAGTACTTAGACTAGTAATGTTTAAACGCAGGAGCTGCACCAGGCTATGAAGGAAATAAACAGCCCTGCTCCACAACCCAAGGATCCAGAACGGTCCCTCGATCCGGACTCCCAAGAAGATCCGGACTTATGCGTGGAGTTGGTTGATGGAGTATTTCATCAGTTGAGAAAGGATAACTCCTTAGTGGCCATCACGGCCGACTACCCCGGACTACTTCCAGCTTCCAAGGTAACTAAGACCAAAGTCCTAGTATTCTCATGCTTTATCTTGCATGCCGTGCACTAACGGCGCTTCGCAGGGTAAATCTTTGAGGCGGAAGGCCGAGCCCACGGTGGGCAGCCAAGAAGGCCGCTGAAACCAGGCGGGCCAAAAAGAAGTGCGGACCAGATCGAGATTCCGGTGCAACGGTATGGTGTGCGGATTTAACGCCTAGGGTTTATGCCCTTGAGTCTTACTAATGCTCATGATCTTCTTAGAAAGAAGAGAGCCCGTCGGACTATGTTCGCCAGCCAAGGTTCGAGGCCGGGTCCGGAAGCAGAGATGGACACGGGACGCGCCTCGGGCGCTCCTCCGACAGAGGGCGCCGACGGGCTATCTGCCACCAATTCAGAGGTGGAGAGTGCCCTAAACCACAGGCGTCGTCGGACTGTTCTCCGTGACGCGTGTTTCTCCCCAGAGGCGTTGGACGCCTTTAATACAGGAGATGTGTATCTCTGTGCTGCTCAAAATGGTCTAGCCAGAGCCACGGAGCAGTATGTGAAAGACATACAGGTGAGTAGAATTGAAGGTTATATATGTCAGTAGCCCCCGAGACTTGAAACAGTGAAGATAAATGTTTGAAGGATCATGTGCAATGCAGTGTCTTACAAAGAAGAACACGCAATTGTCCCAGGAGCTCGAAGAGTGCAAGGCTCAGCTCGGGGCCGCATTGGCCACTTCAGAGAATGTCAAGGGGACGCCCGCAGGTAATATGTGCTTCGAAAGGTACCTCCGTTTTGAAATGCGGCAGGCGTGCAACCTTGACTATAATAATGCAGATGAGGCCGGAATAAATCCGGACCAGCAACAACTCCTACGCCAACTAAAGGTTGGCGAGAACGTGCTGACGAGGGTGAGGCAAGAGAAGAACAAGCTTCAAGACGCCAATACCTAGCTAGGCGAGGAACTGAAAGACGTTCGCATTCGGCTGTCTTCTGCCGTGAAGGAGAATCGACGACTTCAACGCGGCATTTTTAGTAAGTGCTTGAGCGAATCTTCGAAAAAAGAATTCGGCGAGGAAGTCGATTGACAGAGCTATATCTGTAGGTCTGCTGACGGGTCGTCCGGCGGAGGAAATGCCCGGTTCATCGGGAGACCTTCTTCCCGAGCTGTTGCAACTACACGAGCGAGTTTGGCAGGCAATGCGAGGCATCGTCGAGGCTATGTGGCCATCCCTCTCCGTGCCTGAAGGCCTTGAGGAGCTTGCCAAGAAGCTAGAGGGAGTGCGGCAGCGCTTCCGGTTATGGAAGATATCGGCTTGCCGTCAAGGTGCCAGGGAGGCCTGGGCCATGGTGAAGACTCGGTACACGAAGGATGACGCAAACCACATGGCCGAGGTCGGCCCTATAGGTCCGGACGGAAAGGAGATCCCGGTCAGCTTGGCATATGGCCAGGTGGAGCTGGCTGCAAAGTATTCCCAACAGGACTATAAATTAGATCGCCTGTTAGATGGCATTGAAGAAGAATATGCCGAGTCGGATTGACTATGTAAAAATGACATAAAAATGTCCTCTAGCCGGATTGTAGATCGTTTGTCATTGCGGACCTTTTTGCTTCGACCTCTGGACCCTATAGTCCGGAGTGTGTCCGAATACCCTCTTGGTTATGGAAGAACCGGGGCATGCATGGAGACAAGGCGTAGGGGTCATAAGTGCTTTAGCAGACAAGTGCCCAACTAGTTATGTTATATTACATGGTTAGTAAGAAACATCTTCCAGAGAGAATAGTTCTGTTAGGGGTTCCTTTCCCTGGGAGGCATGCCCTAAAGTGCATGTCCGAACTGCCAGAAAGAACAGAAAAGCATATGGGGGCAAAAAAGTAAATACGAAAGATCATCTTTTAGCTCATCGACCGAATATTCCCTTAAGAACGCTAGCTTTCGGCTTCACCCAGTCTGAGGTACACATCCGGCTGACCCGGCAGTAACAATCACAGAGGTGCTCCCTTTACCACCTAGCCGAACGAACGGGGACGTAGGGGTAAGCACAGGAGCCAGGCAACCCAGCTTGGCCAAAACTTAAGTCATATCGATGCATATAATGGCGTATAAAAGGTTCATGCGGAAGCATTACACATGTTTTGGGCATGAGGCCCGTTTTATATAAACTTCTTGGTAGAGAAGCCCCCAGGTATTGTGAGCGCAGGTAGCGCGTCGGGTGCGTGCGAATTTTGCACATGCGAGCCCCTAAGGGCTTGTGAGAAAAAAGGGGGAGGGAGAAGGAACAAAATCCCGGACTGCCAAAAATAAAAACAAAAAATAAACAAAGGGACGAGGGAAGGAGACGAACACGGAGTCCGGTGCTAGGCGTAGAACCTTCGTAGGCGTGCTGCATTCCATGGGTTCGGCTTGAGTCGGTTGTCCGATGCGCCTCACAGACGGTACGCTCGCCGGTCAGTACTTGGTCGATGATGAAGGGGCCCTCCCATTTGGGCTTTAGTTTATCCTTTTTCTTGTCTGGCAGGCGTAGAACTAGTTCACCAACGTTATATGTTTTGGCCCGTACTTCTCTGCTTTGATATCTTCGAGCCTGCTGTTGATAGAATGCGGAACGAGCCTTTGCCACGTCGCGCTCCTCTTCCAATGTGTCCAAGTTGTCCTGCCAATCGAGCTCGGCTTCTCTTTCTTCGTACATGCGCACTCGAGGTGAGTCATGGATTATGTCGCATGGCAGTACCGCCTCTGTGTCGTATACCATAAAAAATGGTGTGAATCCGGTAGTGCGATGCGGCGTGGTCCGTAGCCCCCAGAGTATGGAGTCAAGCTCCTCTACCCAGTGCGTGTCAGATTCCTTGAGGGATCTCACTAGTCTGGGTTTGATGCCGCTCATAATGAGACCCTTGGCCCGTTCGACTTGACCGTTAGTTTGAGGGTGATAGACTGAAGCGTAGTCGAGCTTGATGCCCATGTTTTTGCACCAAAGTTTGACTTCATCGTCTGTGAAGTTTGTGCTATTGTCGGTTATGATGCTGTGGGGGACACCGTAACGGTGTACAACCCCAGAAAGGAAGTCTATCACTGGTCCGGATTCGTCCGTCTTTACAGGCTTGGCTTCTATCCATTTGGTGAATTTGTCCACCATGACCAGTAGGTATTTTTGTTTGTGGGTTCCTCCTTTAAGGGGTCCGACCATGTCAAGCCCCCAGACCGCGAAAGGCCAGGTGATGGGTATAGTTTGTAGGGCGGTAGGCGGCATGTGGCTTTGGTTGGCGAATAACTGGCAACCAACACATCGTTGCACTTAGTCCTGAGCGTCTTCCCGGGCCGTTGGCCAATAAAATCCGGTATGGAAGGCCTTGCTTACAAGGGTCCGGGCTGCGGCGTGGTGCCCGCCGAGTCCGTCATGGATTTCAGCCAAAAGGTCTCGTCCTTCTTCTTCGGAGATACACCTTTGAAGGACTCCGGTTGTGCTTTTCTTGTAAAGCTCTCCCTCGTGGACTTTGTAGGCTTTAGATCGCCGCACTATGCAGCGGGCCTCATTTTGGTCCTCGGGAAGTTCCTGCCTAGTTAGGTAGGCTAGGAATGGCTCTGTCCAAGGGGCAATGACTGCCATTATTTCATGGGCTGACGGTGTTGTTTCATTGGCGTAGCCCCCAATTGCGTCAGGATGCTCGTTGAGGGGCAGTGTAGTTGTGTCCGGGCTATCGTTTCCTGATTCTCCGTCCCATGATACAGATGGCTTGAACAGCCTTTCTAGGAAGATGTTGGGAGGGATGGCCTCGCGCTTGGCGCCGATGCGTGCCAGCACGTCTGTGGCTTGGTTATTTTCCCGGGCTATGTGATGAAATTCGAGCCCCTCAAACCGAGCCGACATCTTTAAGATGGTGTTGCGGTAAGCTGCCATTTTTGGGTCCTTGGCATCGAAGTCTCCATTTATTTGGGATATTGCGAGATTTGAATCCCCGCAGACCTCTAGGCGCTGAATGCCCATGGAGACTGCCATCCGGAGGCCATGTAAAAGGGCCTCGTATTCGGCTGCGTTGTTCGAATCCGTGTACATTATCTGAAGTACGTATTGGACTGTGTCCCCGGTTGGGGACGTCAGAACGACGCCAGCCCCCAGGCCAGCCAACATTTTGGAGCCGTCAAAGTGCATGATCCAGTTGGAGTATGCACCGTATTCTTTAGGGAGTTCGGCTTCAGTCCATTCGGCAATGAAGTCGGCCAAAACCTGTGACTTAATAGCTCGCCTTGGCTTGTAGGTTATGTCGAACGGGAGGAGCTCGATGGCCCATTTGGCAATCCAGCCCGTTGCATCGCGGTTGTTTATAATGTCATTAAGGGTTACTTCGGATGCCACTGTTATGGAGCACTCTTGAAAGTAGTGTTGCAGCTTCCGGGATGCCATGAACACCGTGTATGCTATCTTTTGATAATGCGGGTACCGTGACTTGCATGGAGTTAGCACAGTGGACACGTAGTACACTGGTTTTTGGAGGGGGGACTTGTGTCCGTCCGCCTCTCGTTCGACGACGAGCACCGCGCTTACCACTTGATGGGTTGCCGTGATGTATAATAGCATTGGTTCGCCCATGTTGGGCGCGGCCAGGACTGGATTTGTTGCCAATATGGCTTTTATTTCTTCGAGTCCGGCCGTGGCGGCCTCCGTCCACTCGAAGTGGTCGGTGCGCCGTAGGAGGCGATAGAGGGGTAATGCCTTTTCTCCTAAGCGGGAGATAAAGCGGCTTAGAGCCGCCACGCATCCTGTCAGTTTTTGTATTTGTTTGAGGTCCTTTGGGGTATCTAATTGTGACAGAGCTCGGATCTTGGCTGGGTTTGCTTCGATTCCTCTACCGGATACGATGAAGCCCAGGAGCTTTCCGGCTGGTACACCGAAAACGCATTTTTCCGGGTTGAGCTTAATGTCATATGTTCGGAGATTGTCGAACGTGAGCCTCAAGTCGTCTACTAGAGTATCGACGTGTTTGGTTTTGACGACCACGTCATCTACATATGCTTCGACCGTTTTGCCGATATGGTTGGCCAGACATGTCTAAATCATGATATGTTGCGTCGGCGTTTTTGAGCCCGAAGGGCATCGTGTTGAAGCAGAATGGGCCATAGGGGTGATGAATGCCGTTGCGGCCTGGTCTGACTCTGCCATCTTGATTTGGTGGTAGCCAGAGTATGCATCGAGGAAACACAATGAGTCATGTCCTGCGGTGGCGTCGATGATTTGATCAATTCGGGGGAGTGGGAAAGGGTCCTTTGGACAGGCCTTGTTTAGGTCTTTGAAATCTACACATAGGCGCCAGGATTTGTCCTTCTTTGGTACCATCACCAGGTTTGCTAGCCAGTCCGGATGTTTTATGTCTCTGATGAACCCGGCTTCCAGCAGTTTTGCTAGCTCCTCTCCCATGCTTGTCTCTTAGGTTCGGAAAAGCGCCGTAGGGTCTGCTTGATGGGTTTAAACCCTTTTATGATGTTTAGGCTGTGCTCGGCCAGCCTGCGTGGGATTCCTGGCATATCCGAGGGGTGCCAGGCGAAATTGTCCCAATTTTCTATCAGAAAGTCTCTGAGTGCGGCGTCTACATCGGGTTTTAATTGTGCCCCGATGGAGGCCGTTTTTGTAGGGTCCGTTGGATGGACTTGGAATTTGACTATTTCGTCCGCCAGTTTAAAAGAGGTGGGCTTGGATATCTTGTCTAGTATCACGTCATCCCTGTCCACCGTGGAGCGCAATGCCATTAACTCCTCGGCCGCTAGGGCCTCAGATAATGCCTCCAGGGCCAGTGCGGCTGTCTTGTTTTCAGCGCGGAGTGCTATGTCTGGATCACTTGCGAGAGTGATGATTCCGTTGGGCCCGGGCATTTTGAGCTTCATGTACCCGTAATGGGGTATCGCTTGGAAAATTGTAAATGCTTCTCGCCCTAGCAAAGCGTGGTAGCCGCTGCTGAACGGGGCCACTTGAAACGTGACCTCCTCGGATCTGTAATTGTCCGGTGTGCCGAACACTACATCTAGTGTGATCTTTCCTGAACAGCACGCTTCCCGGCTTGGGATTATTCCCCTAAAAGTTGTGTTGCTTTGCTCAATGCGGCTCCAGTCAATTTCCATTTTTTGCAGGGTTTCCTCGTAGATGAGGTTGAGTCTGCTGTCGTCGTCCATGAGTACCTTTGTAAGTCGGAAGCCGTCCACTATCGGACTGAGGACCAATGCGGCTGGTGCTCGGGCTGTCCGGAATTTAGGTTCGTCACTGGCGTTAAAAGTGATAGCCGTGTCACTCCATGGGTTTATTGTTGCTACTTGGTAGACTTCGGCGAGGTTGCGGAGCGTTCGTTTCCTTGTATTGTTTGATGTGAACGTCTCGAAGACTGTCGACACCGTACTGGGGAGGTATTCTTCGGGTGCTGGAGTTAAAATCTCCTCGCCGCTTCTGGCTACCTGCCGTAGTATCCAACATGCTCTGAGGCTGTGCGTTGCTGTGGCTTTCCCTGAATTATGAATTCTATAGGGTCCATTGAGCCATCCTTCCAATACGGTCCCGTACCCTGTAGAGGGTTTTTGTTTTTTGATGTTTGGCTCAGATGCCTGGCGATAGTGCGCCCTTTTGTTTCGGACTCGTGTTATATTCGGGGCCGGATTGTCCCAGAATTTATCTTTGGTTTTCCGAATGCTTTCAATCGCGCAATACTTTCGTACTATGGATGTCAAGTCGGCGAATCGTGAAATTTCGCGGCGACTTATGGCGTTGAGGATTCCGATGTCCGTGCAGTTGTTAAGGAAGAGTGGAATTGCTTCTTCCTCACAGCAGTCCTTTATCCTGTTCATAACCAGGAGGAATCTGGCCCAGTAGTTGTGTACTGTTTCTCCGGACTCTTGCCGTATTAGGGATAAATCCCGTATAGTTGGGTGGGAGGGTGGAAATAAATCCGGAACCCTGCCCAATGTGAGATTCAGGGGCCGAGCGGTTTCCGAATTCGGAAGCTTGCTTTCTCGGATATTATTCAATGAATTGAGCCTACTGCCTGACTTTAGGTTCAGGGTTCGGGCGACATCCTCCCCTCCGCGGGTTTCCGGCTTGGAGGGATCGGGAATCCGGACGCATCTGGTCCTTAGGGCGGGCGAAGACTCGCCGCATTGTTCTTCCACCACTTCGACGTGGTGGGTGATCTGGGGAGAGTTGATCTCTCTCTGATCAGGTTTAAGCCCAATCTGGTCGTAATCAGTAGCGACTCCCAGGGCCGCGATGCGATCCAAGAGTTCGTTCAGGGAGAATAGCTCCATCGGATCTAACTGCTCGGCCAGCCCCGAGCTGATGTGAAGATTGCTTTTGATGGCCTGAGAGGTCATCGTTGGCGCGGCGGACGGACTGGCGGTCATCAAAAACCTGCCTAGCCGGAGAGTTTGGCCGACAGCCAAAGCTCTTTTAGCAATGACGCCGTCTTTAAAGACGGGATGCGGCATCCTTCCTGATGGTGACGACACAGTGGAACTCTCAATGAAAGCACCACTGTCGGTGTCAAAACCGGCGGATCTCGGGTAGGGGGTCCCGAACTGTGCGTCTAGGCGGATGGTAACAGGACACAAGGGACACGATGTTTTTACCCAGGTTCGGGCCCTCTCGATGGAGGTAAAACCCTACTCCTGCTTGATTAATATTGATGATATGGGTAGTACAAGAGTAGATCTACCACGAGATCGGAGTGGCTAAACCCTAGAATCTAGCCTATGGTATGATTGTTGTTCGTCCTACGGACTAAAACTCTCCGGTTTATATAGACACCGGAGAGGGCTAGGGTTACACAGAGTCGGTTACAATGGGAGGAGATCTTCATATCGTATCGCCAAGCTTGCCTTCCACGCTAAGGAAAGTCCCATCCGGACATGGGACGGAGTCCTCAATCTTGTATCTTCATAGTCCAGGAGTCCGGCCGAAGGTCATAGTCCGGCCATCCGGACACCCCCTAATCCAGGACTCCCTTAGTAGCCCCTGAACCAGGCTTCAATGACGACGAGTCCGGCGCGCAAGTTGTCTTCGGCATTGCAAGGCGGGTTCTCCTGCAAATTCTCTGGATCCGTCGAATAGTGTCCGGCTTCTAGTGCGTGCTGCCCTCCTCTGCTTCTGTGCCCCATAATGAACATCTTCCACGTGTCAAACGAATGCGAAAAGCCAGGGGATTTTTTTCAGTTACCCCCCTGGTGTTTTTACTGAACCGCCCATAAAAGAGACGGGGATTTAGATCCAATTCACACCATCTTCCCTCCGCGAGATTTCATCAGAGCGCCTTCGACAGAGATCCATTCCACCATGGCCGGTCGGTGCAGCTCCTCCTCTCGCCCCTCTAGTGCTCGGCCCGGAGATTGGGGGCAGTATTCCGTCCCGCATAGCGAGCTAGTAGTGCTTCAGTCCAAGTGGCTTCTCCCCCCAGCATATATGGTCCCAGTTCGAGCCGGGATTGCCACCTATAGCGGCGAAGAGCAGGCGGAGAGCGTCCCCCATCCCTCTCGAGGAGAGCGGGTATGCCTAGTCCCTTATTTAATGAGAGGACTCGGATTTCCAATTCATCCGTTTCTTCGAGGGTTGCTGGAGTTCTACGGCCTCCAGCTACACAACCTCACGCCCGTCATAGTCCG
The DNA here is from genome assembly GCF_002162155.2 of Triticum dicoccoides. NCBI lineage: Eukaryota > Viridiplantae > Streptophyta > Magnoliopsida > Poales > Poaceae > Triticum > Triticum dicoccoides. The sequence continues at coordinate 189,447,200 of NC_041393.1, read as the reverse complement.
GCCATCCGGACACCCCCAAATCCAGGACTCCCTCAGTCGTGGTTCCGATAGGTGGTGCTATCGCACATCCACATTGATGGAGACTTCAACCCACGAAGGGTAACGGTTGTGCGATTCCACGGAGGGCTCCAACCACGAAGGGTCCATGAAGAAGCAACCTTGTCTATCCCACCATGGTCGTCACCCACGAAGGACTTGCCTCACTAGTGGTAGATCTTCATGAAGTAGGCGATCTCCTTGCCCATACAAACTCCTTGGTTCAACTCCACAATCTTGTCGGAGGCTCCCAAGTGACACCTAGCCAATCTAGGAGACACCACTCTCCAAGAAGTAACAAATGGTGTGTTGATGATGAACTCCTTGCTCTTGTGCTTCAAATGATAGTCTCCCCAACACTCATCTCTCTCTCACAGGATTTGGATTTGGTGGAAAGAAGATTTGAGTGGAAAGCAACTTGGGGAAGGCTAGAGATCAAGATTCATATGGTAGGAATGGAGTATCTTGGCATCAACACAAGTGTAGGTGGTTCTCTCTCAGAAAATGTAAGTTGGAAGTGTAGGTTCGTTCAGATGGCTCTCTCCACGAATGAAGAGGAGGTGGCGGGGTATATATAGCCTCCACACAAAATCTAACCGTTACACAAAACTTGCCAATCTCGGTGGGACCGAATTGAGAAACTCGGTCTGACCGATTCAACAAATCTAGTGACCGTTAGGATTTTCGGTGGGACCGACATGCAACTCGGTAGGACCGATATGGTTAGGGTTAGGGCATAATGTAATCTCGGTGAGACCGATTACACAAACTCGATGGGACCGATTTTGGTAATAAGCTAACCAGAGAGTTGGTCAGGCAAACTCGATGGGACCGATTCGCTCATTTTGGTGAGACCGAAATGTTACGAAAGGCGAACAGAGAGTTTGCATTGCAATCTCGGTAGGACCGATTACTCAAACTCGGTGAGACCGATTTTGGTAATGGACATACACAGAAAGATTACAATCCCATCTCGGTGAGACTGAGATCCCTATCAGTGATACCAATTTGCCTAGGGTTTGTTGCAATGGCTATGACATCTGAACTTGGTGGCGCCAGATGGAAAGAATCGGTGGGGCCGAGTTTGACTTTTGGTTTAGGTCATATGTGGATGTGAGAAAGTAGTTGAGGGTTTTGGAGCATATCACTAAGCATTTTGAGCAAGAACCTCATGAAGCAACACCTCATCCCTCCTTGATAGTATTGGCTTTTCCTATAGATTCAATGTGATCTTGGATCACTAAAATGGAAAATGTACAGTCTTGTTTTTGGAGCTTGAGCCAATCCTTTGTTCTCTGCATCTTGAAGGGGTTCCACATCCTCTAGTCCATGTCACTTCATTGTTGAACTTATCTGAAACATACTAGGTAAAAGTGTTAGTACAACAAGAGATATGTTGTCATTAATTACCAAAATCACCCAGGGAGCACTTGTGCTTTGAATCTCCCTCTTTTTGGTAATTGATGACAACATACATCAAAGCTTTAGATGAAGATATAGAGAATAACAAGTAAAGCTTTGGACAGACATGTAACATGCATAGGCTCCCCCTACATGTATGCAATCATGTGAATATGAAATATAGAAGCATGTGAATGCATAACCATGACAGAGTAGGCAATGTGTTACATGTATCTTGGCTATATGCATCAGAGCAAATGATGTGAATATGGGAAATGTACTTTCATGCTCATAAGTCCTCCTTGCAAACAGTATGTACATCAGCAAGAATTCCTCATACACATGACTGTGATGCATATACTTACCTTGTGGTCTTGAATTGGCTTAGGATGGAATGAACCTGTGAAAATAAGGTTAGATAACACATATGCACCTACTAGCCAGAGCAAACGAAAGAAACCACAAGAGTACCAAGACTGGGATGACATGTAGAGAGTGAGTACTAAGTACCACATTGGATATAGACATGTCCCCAAACGTAAAGATGTGCAAAGAATTCAAATAATTTCTTTCCCTTAGATGTCTTGCTCCCCCTGAATCTAGCATGGGATACTGGGAGAAGATAGGGAACAGAAAATCAGAGCTCAAAGAAACAAATGAACAGAGCTAATACAACTAAGCACATATAAACATGTCTTTCCCCTCTAGAAGACATGTAACATCTCTCCTCTTGAACACCAAGCATCTGGGATCCTTGAAGATTACTCTCTCCTTGAGTATTCTCTCCCCCTAGAGATATGATTAAGCTTTGATGTGATCTCTCTCTCCCCTTTGACATAAATTTCCAAGAAGGGTCTTCTGGAATTTTTCATGAATGGCTTTGGTCCTTGAGTCACAGAACAAGGCAACAAGTTAAATGTGATGCTGGTAGAGGACAAGATTCATTGAGTGGAGCTGGGGCAAAAGGAATGCAGGAACAAGTGGCAAAATGTCTTTCCTGTAGTGAAATCGGTGGCACCGAGCTGTATGCTTCGGTTGCACCGAAAGGATTCGGTTGGACCGAAAATAATAGACCGATGTGAGCGAGTTCATCACAGAGAAAACACTTGTCACCTCAGCTCACTTAGACAAGTAAGATCTCACAAGGATTTGCAAGGAATTGGATGCAGGGGATGCAGAACAAAATAGAAAAGAGAAGAAATCTAGATGAAGTTTTTTTTGAAAGGGGAAACAAATATGCATGAGACAAATGCAAGAGCACAGAAAAGAACACAAGAGAACTTCATCTAGAATTGGTCGGCGACAAAGTCACCTATGTTAGAGTATATTGACTTAGGAGTCAAGTGAGATCACTTGATCATAGGTCATACTCATCGTTTAAGCTCAAAATGGGGTTACCACTTTTCGTTTAAGCATCTTGATGTATTCACGTCTTGTTGAGTTGCTTTGACTCATGACTTGGAGTAAAGCTTCTCTAAGATGGAATAACATACCTTGGGTGGTGGTGATGATCGTGATCGTGTAGTTGAACTTATGTGGGTTGCTCAATGTTGATGTAGCTCATCAAGAGTTGGGAGCACCACTTGGAATTTGAGTTCATCTACCTACATGGGTTAGTTTTGCAAGGATGAGCACTTGTATATCCAAAATGGCAATCATGAATCTCAACAATAAATTTGTCAAAGGATATGTTTGAATGGTTCCGTGCTTCCTTGTCTTCAACCACCATTGTGTTGAGACTTGGTGATGTAGAGATCGCTCAAGATGTGAATGAGTTACGATCTCATAGAGTTAGATTCATCCAAGTACCTACACGGGTTAGATAACATGCAAGGTGCAAATATATCCAAGACATAAGATTATCATCATAAGAGAAATATCAAGGATTAGTCATAGACTCATGTCTTGCATGTATCAAATGGAGTTCCTACTCCAAGTTTGAAGCATCAATGATGTTCAATTCACCTCTTAACCTGTAAAACACTTTCTCATCAAGTGGTTTAGTGAAGATATCCGCTAAATTTTTTTCGGTGCGAACATGCTTAAGATTAATGTCCCCTTTGGAACCATGATCTCGAATAAAATGATGACGAACTTCAATATGCTTAGTTCGAGGATGTTGCACGGGATTGTGAGCAATCTTGATAGCACTTTCATTGTCACAAAGTAATGGAACATGTTTCACATATATCCCATAATCTTTAAGAGTTTGGGTCATCCAAAGTAATTGAGCACAACATGAACCAGCGGCAATGTATTCCGCTTCGGCGGTGGATAAGGATACCGAGTTTTGTTTCTTGGAAGACCAAGATACAAGAGATCTACCAAGAAATTGACAAGTACCCGAAGTGGACTTTCTATCAACCTTGTCACTGGCATGGTCCAAGTCGGAGTAGCCAACAAGATCTAAAGAGGCCCTCTTTGGATACCAAATGCCAAAGTTTGGTGTATGGATTAAGTATCTCACTATCCTTTTCACGGCCTTAAGATGACATTCTTTAGGTGCAACTTGATATCGTGCACACATGCACACACTTAGCATGATATCAGGACGTGAAGCACATAGATATAACAATGAACCAATCATAGAGCGGTAAACCTTTTGATCAACCGGTTCACCATCTTTGGTCAAATCAAGATGTCCACTAGTAGGCATGGGTGTAGTCATACCTTTGCATTCTTGCATATTGAACTTCTTGAATAAGTCCTTGGTGTACTTCATTTGAGAAATAGAGGTACCTTCCTTAGTTTGCTTGATTTGCAAACCAAGAAAGAATTTGAGTTCACTCATCATAGACATCTCAAACTTCTCCGACATTAGCTTTCCAAAATTTTCACTAAAATGAGGGTTAGTTGATCCAAATATAATATCATCAACATAAATTTGGCACACAAATAGTTCTCCATTGACCCTTTTAGTAAAAAGAGTAGAATCTATTTTCCAATTTCAAAGACTTTTTCAATAAGGAACTTGGTCAAGCATTTATACCATGCTCTAGGAGCTTGTTTAAGTCCATAAAGAGCTTTGTGAAGTTTGTAGACATGATTAGGTTTCTTAGGATTGACAAAGCCGGGAGGTTGCTTAACATAGACTTCCTCCTCTATTTCACCATTTAAAAAGGCACTTTTAATGTCCATTTGGTATAAGGTGATATCATGGTGATTAGCATAGGCAAGTAAGATGCGAATGGACTCAAGTCTAGCAACGGGAGCATATGTCTCACCATAGTCCATACCTTCAACTTGTGTGTAGCCTTGGGCGACGAGACGTGCTTTTTTGCGAACTACTTGTCCATCTCTCATCTTGATTGTTGTGAAACAGCCATTTGGTACCGATGATGTTGTGGTTGTTGCCAGGCTTCTCAACTAATGTCCAAACTTGATTTCTCTCAAAGTTGTTTAGCTCTTCATGCATAGCGTTTATCCCATCCGGATCTTCCAATGCTTCTTCCACCTTCATAGGTTCAATGCTAGAGATGAATGAATAGTGTTCACAAAAGTTAGCTAAACGAGTTTTTGAGCGAGTGATTCTCCCGGTTTGGATATCATTGTAGATTTGCTCGATGGGATGGTGTTTGGCAATTCTTGCTCGAACTCATGAAAGCTTTTGCTTGGGTCTTGGTTGAACAAAGATGCAGAGAACAAAGGATTGGCTCAAGCTCCAAAAACAAGACTCTACATTTTCCACTTTAGTGATCCAAGATCACATTGAGTCTATAGGAAAAGCCAATACTATCAAGGAGGGATGAGGTGTTGCTTAATGAGGTTCTTTCTCAAAATGCTAGTGATATGCTCCAAAACCCTCAACTACTTTCTCACATCCACATATGACCTAAACCAAAAGTCAAACTCGGCCCCACCAATTCTTTCCATCCGGTGCCACCGAGTTCAGATGTCGTAGCCACTGCCACAAACCCTAGGCAAATCGGTCTCACCAATAGGGATCTCAGTCTCACCGAGATGGGATTGTAATCTTTCTGTGTATGTCCATTACCAAAATCACCCAGGGAGCACTTATGCTTTTATTAGCCACACTCGATTCAAGTAAAGTTGGTGAAGCATACCACTCACCAGCCACCTATGTGTGAAGCACGTCGGTAGAACCAGTCTCGCATAAGCGTATGCGTAATGTCGATCTGAGCCGCTTCATCCAACAATACCGTCGATCCTCGGATATCAGCGACGTAGTTTAGGTTTCCAAAACTGATGTGATGACCAGGGGCATAGCTATCGATCTGCTCTAGATGGCCAATCGAATTGGTACGCAGTGTGAAGCCGCCGAATACGAAGATTTGGCCGGGGAGAGAAGTCTCCCTCGGGGCGGTATTGTTGTGGATGATTGGTGGAGCCATCGAGCCTTCTGGCGATGAAACAGTGGAACTCATAATGAAAGCACCAATGTCGGTGTCAAAACCGGCGGATCTCGGGTAGGGGGTCCTGAGGGAGTCCTGGATAAGGGGGTATCCGGACAGCCGAACTATATACTTTGGCCGGACTGTTGGACTATGAAGATACAAGACAGAAGACTTCGTCCCGTGTCCAGATGGGACTCTCCTTGGCGTGGAAGGCAAGCTTGGCGATTCGGATGTAGATCTCCTCCTTTGTAAACCAACTCTATGTAACCCTAGCCCCCTCTGGTGTCCATATAAACCGGAGGGTTTAGTCCGTAGGACACAACAACAATCATACCATAGGCTAGCTTCTAGGGTTTAGCCTCTCTGATCTCGTGGTAGATCAACTCTTGTAATACTCATATCATCTAGATCAATCAAGCAGGAAGTAGGGTTTTACCTCCATCGAGAGGGCCTGAACCTGGGTAAACATCGTGTCCCCTACCACCTGTTACCATTAGTCTTAGATGCACAGTTCGGGACCCCCTACCCGAGATCCGCTGGTTTTGACACCGACATTGGTGCTTTCATTGAGAGTTCCACTATGCCGTCGCGATAAGGCCTGATGGCTCGTCTCGTTGTCAAAGACAACATCACCTTCGTGGGAGCCCTGGCTTTAGGCCAAACTCTCCGGCTTGGCGGCTTCGTTATGACCGCCCGATCGGCTGTTGCGCCAACAATGACTTCTCAGGTCATTAAAAATAGCCTCCACGTTGATTCGGAATTTGTCGAACAGATGGACCCAATGGAGCTCTTCTCCCTCAGTGAGCACTTGGATCACATCACCGCCCTGGGCGTCACTATGGACTATGACCGGATCGGGCTTAAACCTGATCAAAGGGAGATTCACTCTCCACCGGTCACCCACGAGATAGCGGTAGTGGAAGAGCATCATCCTAATTCCCTCCACTTTGAGGACGAACTATGTCCGGATTTCCGAGCTCTCCGAGCCGGACACCCGCTCGCGGGAGGACATGGCCCCGGTCTCGGACTCAGGATTGGGGGGCGGGCCGAAAAAATCGGTCAATGCCCCAGAACCCGAGTCGTTAAGCTCGGAAGCTCCCTTGCCCTTGGGTCCCAGATCGGGTCGGGATTCGGATTCAAATCCGCCCACCCACCCAGATTTATCCAATCTTTCCCATATCAGACAAGAGCCCCAAGAAACAGTACATCATTACTGGGCCAGATTCCTCCTTGTGATAAACAGGGTCAAGGACTGTTGCGAGGCAGACACAATCTCCCTCTTTTGCAAAAATTGCACGGACAAAGGGATTCTCAATGCTATAAGTCGCCGTGAAATAGTACACTTCGCTGACTTAGCGGCCATAGTGAAAAAATATTGCGCGATGGAAAGCGCCTGGAAAACCCAAACAAGTTTTTGCGACAATCCGGCTCTAGCCAAATCCTATGTCCGAATTAAAAGGGTAAACTCTCGTAAGTCACCCGATTCAAGTACCAAAAAAATAAAGCCCGTTGCAAAGCGCGGAAGCATATTGGAAGAATGGCTAAACGGGTCGTGCAAGATTCACAGCACACCGGATACTATGCCAACACATAGCCTTAGAGCATGTACTCCGACAGGTAGCAAAGAGCGGCGAGGATCTCCTCATAAAACATACAGCAGAGCAACATCCCGTCAGAGAAAACAATACAGTATTTACAGTCTTCGAGACTTTCGCCTCAAACAATAGGCGCAAGTGAGCTCAGTGCAGCCTCGCAGAAGTTTGCCACGTGGCAACAATAAACCCATGGAACGACACGGCTATAACTTACAATGCTAGTGACGAACCTCAATTCCGAATAGTCCCAGCACCAGCCGCTTTGGTCCTTAGCCCAATCATGGACGACTTCAGGCTCACTAAAGTGCTCATGGACGGCGGAAGCAGACTAAATCTCATCTATGAGGAAAGGCTTAACAAGATGGAAATTTACAAGAGCCGCATTGAACGGAGCAGCACGTCCTTCAGGGGAATCATCCCTAGTCGGGAGGCACAATGCGCGGGAAAAATCACACTGGATGTGGTATTCGGCACGCCGGAGAATTACAGGTCCGAAGAAATTACATTCCAAGTGGCCCCGTTCAGCAACGGATATCACGCCCTCTTGGGGCGGGACACATTCGCGAGCTTTCAGGCTAGACCCCATTACGGGTACATGAAGCTCAAAATGCCCGGGCCCAATGGAATCATCACTCTAGCTAGCAATCCGGACGTCGCACTCCGCGCCGAAAATAAAACCGCCGCCCTCGCCCTGGAGGCATTGTCAGAAGCCCTCGCGGCCGAAGAACTGACTACACTGCGAGCAACAGTAGACAGAGACGACGTGATACTCGACAAGCGACCTAAATCCACCTCCTTCAAACCAGCGGACGAGATAGTCAAATTCCAGGTCCACCCAACGGACCCTTCGAAGACAGTTCCATCGGGACACAACTGAACCCCACAATAGACGCCGCACTGCGAGACTTCCTGCGTGAAAATTGGGACATTTTCGCCTGGCATCCCTCAGACATGCCGGGCATCCCACGCAGGCTAGCCGAACACAACCTCAACATACTAAAAGGATACAAGCCAGTCAAGCAGACTCTTAGACGCTTCTCAGAGCCTAAGCGGCAAGCCATGGGGGAAGAGCTAGCCAAGCTACTCGAGGCCGGATTCATCAGAGACATCAAACATCTGGATTGGCTGGCAAACTTGGTAATGGTACCAAAAAAGGACAAATCTTGGTGCTTGTGTGTCGATTTCAAAGACAAAAATAAGCTTGCCCTAAGGATCCCTTCCCCCTCCCCCGCATTGATCAAATAATCGATGCCACCGCAGGATAAGACTCATTGTGTTTCCTTGATGCATACTCCAGATACCATCAAATAAAGATGGCAGAGTCCAACCAGGCTGCAACAGCCTTCATCACTCCGTACGACCCCTTCTGTTTCAACACCATGCCCTTCGGGCTCAAAAACGCCGGCGCAACCTATCAACGCATGATTCAGACATGCCTAGAAAAACAAATCGGCAAGACAGTAGAGGCCTACATAGACGACATGGTCGTCAAAACAAGACACGTCGAAACCTTAATAGACGACTTGAGGCTTACGTTCGATAATCTCCGAACATACGACATCAAGCTCAACCGGAGAAGTGTGTCTTCAGAGTACCCTCCGGAAAATTGCTCGGCTTCATTGTTTCCAATAGAGGAATTGAAGCCAATCCGGCAAAAATCCGAGCTCTGTCACAGTTGGCTATCCCAATAGACCTCAAGCAGATCCACAAACTAACTGGATGTGCGGCTGGCTTGAGCCGCTTTATCTCCCGCTTAGGAGAAAAGGCACTACCCCTGTATCGCCTTCTTAAACGCACCGAACACTTCGAGTGGACGGATGCGGCCACGGCCGGACTGGAAGAAATCAAGGCACTCTTGGCCACCAACCCAGTCCTGACCGCACCAAACATTGGCGAACCCATGCTATTATACATAGCCGCAACAAACCAAGTTGTGAGCGCAGTGCTCGTCGTCGAACGAGAGGTAGACGGACACAAGTACCCGCTCCAAAAGCCGGTATATTACGGGTCCACGGTCCTCACTCCATGTAAATCTCGGTACCCGCACTATCAAAAAATAGCGTATACGGTCTTCATGGCATCCCGGAAACTACGACACTACTTTCAAGAGTGTTCGATCACGGTGGCCTCTGAAGTACCACTCAATGACATAATAAATAACCGCGACGCAATAGGCTGAATTGCTAAATGGGCTATTAAGCTCCTTCCGTTCGACATAACATACAAGCCACGGCGGGCCATTAAGTTGCAAGTACTGGCTGACTTCGTCGCCGAATGGAAAGAGGCTCAACTCCCTAAAGAGTACGGCGCGTACTCAAATTGGATCATGCATTTCGAAGGATCCAAAATGCTGGCCGGATTGGGAGCAGGTGTCGTCCTGACCTCCCCCACCGGGAATACGGTGCAGTACGTCCTCCAAATATTATACACAGACTCCAACAATGCAGCCGAATACGAGGCTCTATTGCATGGTCTTCGGATGGCGGTCTCCATGGGCATTCAACGCCTCGAAGTGCGCGGGGACTCGAACCTCGCAATATCTCAGGTAAATGGAGACTTTGACGCCAAGGACCCGAAAATGGCGGCTTATCGCAATGCCGTCCTCAAAATGTCAGCTCGGTTCGAGGGGCTCGAATTCCACCATGTGGTCAAAGAAAATAACCAAGCGGCCGATATCCTCGCCCGCATCGGCGCTAGACGCGACCCCGTCCCACCTAATATCTTCTTAGAAAGGTTGTTCAAGCCATCCGCGGCATGGGAAGGGGAGTCCGGCACTATTAGTCCGGCTCCGAACACAACCCCAGATTCTGAACCTTTAGACGTAATCAGAGGCTTTGCCGCTGAAATAACATCTTCGGCCCACGAAATAATGGCTGTCATTGCCCCATGGACCGAGCCCTTCTTGGCCTTCCTTAATAGGCAAGAGCTCCCCGAGGACCAAAATGAGGCGCGTTGTATTGTGTGACGCTCTAAAGCCTACAAAATCCATGAAGGAGAACTCTACAAGAAGAGCCCCACCGGAGTGCTCCAACGATGCATCTTCGAAGAGGAAGGGCGGCAGCTCTTAGCCGAAATCCATTCCCGACTAGGCAGGCACCACGCGACAGCCCGAGCTCTCGTGAGCAAGGCCTTTCAGATAGGATTTTACTGGCCGACAGCCCGGGCAGACGCACAGGACCTTGTCCAACATTGCGTTGGTTGTCAACTATTTGCCAATCAGAGCGATATGCCCCCTACCGCTCTCCAAACGATCCCCATAACTTGGCCCTTCACGATCTGGGGGCTGGATATGGTGGGACCCCCTAAGGGGGGAAGCCATAAGAAAAAAATACTTATTGGTCATGGTGAACAAGTTCACCAAATGAATAGAAGCCAAACTAGTTAAAACGGCCGAATCCGGACTAGTGATAGACTTCATATCAGAGGTTGTACACCGCTACGGTGTCCCCCACAGTATCATCACTGACAATGGCTCCAATTTTACAGCCGAAGAGGTAAAAGCCTGGTGCGGCAAAATGGGCATTAAGCTCGACTACGCCTTTGTCTATCACCCCCAAACAAACAGTCAAGTTGAACGTGCAAATGGTCTTATCATGAGCAGCATCAAACCCAGACTAGTGCGATCCTTGGAGGAATCGGACACGCATGGGGTCGAGGAACTCGACTCCGTACTCAGGGGGTTGTGGACCACGCCGAATCGCACCACCGGATACACACCATTTTTTATGGTATACGACACAGAAGCAGTACTGCCCTGCGACATAATTCATGACTCACCTCGCGTGCGCATGTATGAAGAGAAGGAGGCCGAGTTAGACCGGCAGGACAACTTAGATGCTTTCGAGGAGGAGCGTGATGTCGCTAAAGCTTGTTCCGTATTCTACCAGCAACAGGCTCGAAGGTATCAAAGCAGAGAAGTATGGACCAAAACTTATAACATTGGCGGACTCGTTCTATGCCTACTTGAGAAGAAGAAGGACAAACTCAAACCCAAGTGGGAGGGTCCCTTCATCATTGATAAAGTTCTCACCGCAGGAGCGTACCGTCTGCGCAACGCATCTGATAACAGACTCGAGCCGAACCCATGGAACGCGGCCAGACTCCGGAGATTCTATTCCTAGCGCCGAACCCAGTGTTCGTCTCCTTCACTCCGCTTCTTCAATTATGTTCCCTTTCCTCCTTTCTCTCCCCTTTTCTTTTTCTTTCTTTTCCTTTTTTACAGCCTTAAAACTGTATGGATGCCCTGAGCATTCCGGCCGCACTATGCGTGCATACTATACCTCGGGGCTTCCTATTCGGAAGCTAAATATAAACGCTTTTAATGGCTTCTTGCCAGCCACATATGCATTTTTCTTTCCATATGTGTCTTTTCTTCACCATTATATGCATCGATATGACTTAAGTTTTGGCCATGCTGGGTTGCCTAGCTCTTGTATTTATGCCCTACGTTCCCGTTAATTCAGCTAGGGCATAAGGGGAGCACCTCTGCGATTGTTACTGCCGGTTGAGCCGGATGTGTACCTCGGACTGGGTGAAGCCGAAAGCTAGCGTTCTTAAGGGAATATTCGGTCGGTGAATAAAAGATGTCCTCGTTCATAACAACGAAAAAACCCAGATGTTTTGTTTCCTGTGCTTTGTTCGGAGATCGGACATGCACATCGATGCATGCGTACCTAGAGAAAGGAACCCCTAACAGAACTATTCTCTCTGGAAGATGTTTCTTACTATCCATGTAATATAACATAACTAGTTGGGTACTTGTCTGTTCAAGCACTTATGACCCCTACGCCTGGTTTCCACGCATACCCCGGTTTTTCATAACTGTGCGGGTATTCGGACACACCCCGGACTGTCGGATCCGGGGGCTGAAGCGAAAAGGTCTGCCATGAAAAATGATTTTCAATCCGGCTAGGAAGTACATGAGCCCGTTCAAATTACATAATCATATCGACTGGCCGTACTCTTCCTCTATACCATCCAACAGGCTGTCTAACTTACAATCCTGCTGGGAATACTTTGTAGCTAATGCTACTTGATCATACACCAAACTAACGGGTATCTCTTGTCCATCTGGCCCAGCCGGTCCAACTTCGGCCATATGGTTAGGGTCAGCTTTGGCGTATCGCGTCTTCACCATGGTCCAAGCTTCCCTCGCACCTTTTCGGCAAGCTGACACCTTCCATAATCGGATGCGCCGCTGTGCTCCTTTGAGTATCTCTACAAGTTCGCTCATACCTCCTGGCAGGGAAGCGGATGGCCACAAAGCCTGGGCAATACGCTGCATCACCTGTCGAGCTCGCTCGTGCAGTTGTGAAAGCTCCTGCAGTATAACACCTGCGGAACCGGGCATCTCCTCTCCAGGGCGTCCCGTTAACATACCTGTAGACATAACTCTGTCAATATGCCTCCTAGCCGAACTATACCACAGTTCGTTCAAGCATTTACTATAAATGCCGTGTCGAAGCCTCTGGTTCTCCTTCACGGAGTCCGCGAGCTGTGCCCGAACATCTTCCAATTCGACGCTCAGCTGGAGATTAGCATCTTGCAGGTTATTCCTCTCCTGGATAGACTGTGTCAGCACGCATTTGCCCACCTTCAGCTGACTTCGTAGATGCAGCTCATCATCCCCCACAGTCTCCGGATTTCCTCCGGGATTGTCTGCCGAATACTTTGTCAGATTTATAAACCATGCCGAGCATGCAAACTGGTAGAAGGAAATTATTACCAGAAGAAATCTTTTTGGATCCCTCTTGTTCGGGTGCATTAGCCTTCGTCTGGGCCTTACACTACTTCAGCTCTTGAGACAACTGGGTATTCTTCTCTACAAGAACCTGTGCATTTAATGATCCTTAAATCAGTTGTGCCAACTGTTTCAAGCCTCAGGGGCTACCACTACACATACTTATTAAATTCTCTTACCCGTATATCCTTCACATACTGGTCTGTTGCTCTGGCAAGTCCATCTTGAGCAGCGCAGATATAGGCATGTCCGGAATTGAAGGCATTGAATGCCTCTTCGGAAAAAATACCCCCGCGGAGTACGGCCCGTCGGCGCCGGTGATTCATGGCGCTCTCCACTTCTGAATTTGTGGCGGAAAGCATATCTGTATCCTCTGCATGAGGACAATTTGGCACTGTCCCTCTATCAGCCTTCGCCTGTGAGTCCGGTCCAGGAATCCGGCTGCTGGAGGCGTGGCTGGAAGGGTCCCCGGGCATAGTCTGACGCTTCCTGACAGGACATAATTAAAGTCGTCACGCCTTGATAAATATACCAAATATACCATGGGGCAAGTTCAATGAATACCTCTGCGCCTGTGTGCCGCTCCTAACCACCTTCCTTTTAAGCCTACCTTGTCTAGGCACCTCTTGCTAAGAGGCCCCTGCGGGTTCCGCATGGCGTCCCGACCGCCGTTTCTATAAAAACACGGCACACGATCATAAGGTACGGCAAAGAGAAGGAATCCTTTCGGAAGCTTGACATTACTTACATGCGACACGGGAAGTAGTCCGGGATAATCCGCGATGATGGCCACCAAAGAGCCGTTCCTGCTCGCCTGATAGAAAGGCCCGTCGATGAATTCCACGGATATGTCCTGATCTTCTTCAAATCAGGGGTCGAGAGCCCGGCCGGGATCCTCTGGCTGCGGAGGGGGGCTGTTGAACTCTTTCACGGCCCTCCTCAGTTCCTGTTTTGAAACAAAAAGGTAAATAATTGTGGCAAAGAAGGTAAGAACAGATAGAGTTGAGTAAATGACAACCACTTACCCAGCTTCGGGGGTTGTACATGGAAAATCCATCCCGCGGTTTGATGCGGAGGAACTCCTCTTCTTCTCCCTTGTACAATTCGGATAGTATTGCCAGAGATGTAGCGGAGTCCGGACCTTTGCGACCACAGCGGGAGGCATCGTCTTCTCCATTGAAGTGCCACATGGGTTTTCCCCTATATTGAAGTGGCTACACTCCCCTTATTATGCATATGGACATAACTTCGATTATTGTCAATCCTGATCTGGCCAGGGTTTGTATCCGGCTCATCAGATAGAAGACTTCCCTGTTTTCTTCCTCCTGGGGGCTCCGAGGGCGCCAGCTTTGGCATTTCTTCAGCGGAGTATTGGTAAACTCAGGGAGGCCCGTCCGGACTGGGTCTGGAAGGGGAACATCATCAACATAAAACCACTCTGAGGGGCAGTCTTCGGACGCCTTCTTGGGAGTGCCGGACAGGTATCCGGTCTGAGCGATGCACCATATTTCGGCTCCGCCCACTTGATATATAGATCCCTCCTGGTTGCAGGGGACGAGGCAAAATAACCTATTCCATAGCTCGAAATGAGCTTCGCAGCCCAGGAACAGCTCGCAGAGGGCAACGTAGCCCGCAATGTGCAGTATGGAGGCGGGGGTAAGACTGTGCAACTGGAGACCGTAGAACTCCAGGAGCCCACGGAGAAATGGGTGGATTGGAAACCCAACGCCTCTTAGCAGATACGGGACAAGGCATACCCGCTCCCCCCGAGATGGGTTAGGGAGTCTCTCCGCTTGCTCCCCGCCATTATAGGTGGCTAGTCTGGATCGGACGGGGACCATGTATGCGGGCGGAAGGAACCCTTTGGTATGCAGCTCTATTAGGCGGCTGTGAGGGATGGAACACTTTTCCCAATCCCCTGGTTTCGAGCTGGGGGAGCGGCGAGCGGGGCTGCGGCGAGCAGACATGATGGAATGGCCTCTTTTGGGCACGCCCTGCGGAATGCTTGCTTGGGGGAAGATGGTGTGATTTGGATCAGAGGATCCCTTCTCTTCAAATAGACGGCTCACCTACGGGGTTAGGGTGGCAAATGCAAAAATGCCTCGGCCCCTCGTCTTCGATCGACACGTGGAGATGGCCATTATTGAAGCACAGAAGTCGGGGAGTACAACCTTACTGGGAGGACGGACACTATTCGCTATGACGGGTGCACCGGATTTGGAGAAGAAGCCGCCTTGCAATGCCGAAGACAATCTGCACGCCGGACTCATCGTCATTGAAGCCTGGTTCGGGGGCTACTGAGGGAGTCCTAGATAAGGGGGTATCCGGACAGCCGGACTATATACTTTGGCCGGACTGTTGGACTATGAAGATACAAGACAGAAGACTTTGTCTCGTGTCCAGATGGGACTCTCCTTGGCGTGGAAGGCAAGCTTGGTGATTCGGATGTAGATCTCCTCCTCTTAAACCGACTCTATGTAACCCTAGCCCCCTCTGATGTCTATATAAACTGGAGGGTTTAGTCCGTAGGACACAACAACAATCATACCATAGGCTAGCTTCTAGGGTTTAGCCTCTCTGATCTCGTGGTAGATCAACTCTTGTAATACTCATATCATCAAGATCAATCAAGCAGGAAGTAGGGTTTTACCTCCATCGAGAGGGCCCGAACCTGGGTAAACATCGTGTCCCCTGCTCCTGTTACCATTAGTCTTAGATGCACAGTTCGGGACCCCCTACCCAAGATCCACCGGTTTTGACACCGACAGGTCCCGAACTATGCATCTAAGTTTCGAAGATAACAAGGAGGCAGGGGGCACGATGTTTACCCAGGTTCGGGCCCTCTTAATGGAGGTAATACCCTACTTCCTACTTGATTGACTTTGATGAGTATAGGAGTTTACAAGAGTTGATCTACCTCGAGATCGTAATGGCTAAACCCTAGATGTCTAGCCTGTATGATTGTGATTCTGCCCTACAGACTAAACCCTCCGGTTTATATAGACACCAGAGGGATCTAGGGTCGTACAGAGTCGGTTACAAGGAAAGGAAGGTACATGATCAAAACGCCAAGCTTGCCATCCACGCAAAGGAGAGTCATATCCGGACATGGGGGAGGTCCTTTTATCTTGTATCTTCACGGCCCATCAGTGCGGCCCATGTCACATATGCTGGTTCCCCGAGGACCCCATAGTCCAGGACTCCCTCAATAGGTTCAGCTTTATGCTTTGGCTTCCGACTGGAATTTCCAGCTCTGGAGTCCTGGACGACTGCTTTCCCCTTGCTGTTGTGGAGTCGGTCTTCCTCTTCACCATTGGCGTACCGAGTGGCTATCTCCAACATTAGGGTTAGAGTCATATATCCAGATCGACCGAATTTCAGGGTAAGCTCTCTGTACCTGACGCCTTCTTTGAAGGCACAAACCTCCTGGTGATCTGACACATTTTCCACCGTATGATGAAGGGTGGTCCATCTCTAGATGAAGTCTCTCAAAGTTTCATTCGGTTTTTGAACTCAGTGTTGCAATTCGGTCAGCCTAGCAGGTCGCTTGCAAGTGCCGTCGAATATTTTGATGAACACTCGGGCCAAGTCATCCCAGCAGAAAATACTCCCGGGGGCTAACTGAGTCAACTAAGCTCTGGCCGAACCCTTAAGCATCAGGGGGATGTGCTTCATAGCTACATCATCATTTCCACGACCGATCTGTACAGCCACTCGGTAATCTTCCAGCCAGGTATCTAGATTTGATTCTCCGGTGAACTTACTCACGCCTGCTGGTAACCCGAAGTTGGGAGGTATATCAGCTGATCGGATGGCCATACTGAAACATTCAGGCCCAGAAATAAATGCTCTGTTCCCGATCGGACGATATCTGCCTTGCCCTTCTCTGTTCGCTCGGCCTCTGTCGACCGAACCTTGCACAAGGAGTGACCTTGCATCGAATCCCGGCTCTCTTGGGTCGATCCGTGCTCTCCGCTCGTCACCATACGGATGCCTATCATCATACTGCCGAGGCACATATGACCCGTCCCTTAGAGGGGGCGTAAGCACTCAACGGTGGTCATCGTGGGAAAACTGACAATAAATGTGGCCCCGTTCCAGGTACTGGTCCTGGCGGGGACCGTGATCTTCACGACACCGAGGTGATCTTGGACTATGTGCTGACTGAACTGTGTCTGCAACCACTGATCTACTATGAATTCTGTTACGCGACTGGGAGATAGCAGAATTCTGATCTCCAACGGCTTTAAGCAATGCTCGGATCTGCTCTAAACTTCTACCAGCTTCTAAACGTGGGGCTGAATTGACTCTGCTATGTGTGTTGCTGCTGCAACATTTTGAATTGGAGTTCGGTATACCTGAGTTTTACTTTGTCGGCGTTCTGGGAACGGGGGTCCCCAGACTTGCCTGCCTGTGGCGTGGCTCAAGGGGTGGCCCAGCATGGCCCATCTTCATCAGCACGAGCTCAAGACCCTCGCGAGGGGCCAAGCCTCGCGGGGCGGACGACGGTAAGCTTCCTTAGGCACGGCCTCGTCAGGCTGGCTCACGAGGAGGCGGAGAGATCAAGGCGGGGTACCTCACGAGGTGCCCATGACGCAAGCCATGATGACCAAGGGCGCCAGGCAGGCGCCAGGCCACGCAGTGTCCTCCCTTTCCTCTTTGGTGCAAAGGGAGCAAGCGCAGGCGAGAGCATCAAGCAAAGGCGTCCATTTCGGTGCAACAAGACCAAGACCAGCAGAACGGCAGGATGGAGGTCATCATGGAGCCCAAGCCGGCGTCACCACCAGAGCCTTTGGCAGGCGAGGACCAACTTTAGTCAGGATAAGTGTACTAGATGTTTCCCTTCAAAATGGCCAATTGTTGGCGCCCTTCCCGCTCAATATTTGGGAAGAGGCCCAGGGCCTCTGCATATAAATAGGACTAGCCACTCCCAGGGTAGAGGCATCGATCCAGAGAGCGACTGAACTCCCCCTAGTAGTTCATCGCACCAGCCAAGAACAGACCCTCGCGAGGCTGTTCTTCCTTGTATTGTTCATCATCAGCCCAAGAGGCAATCCACCACACCACACACTGGAGTAGGGTATTACACCACAATGGTGGCCTAAACCAGTATAAACTCTGTGTCTCTTGTGTTGTTCCTTTGATTGCTTAGATCATAGCGAGGCGGTGAGGTGCAGGTGGGAAGAGGGCGAAATCTCCGCGTGCACCCCAGTGTTCGAATCTAGAGGGTCTGCCGGAACCCGAAATCCGACATTTGGCGCGCCAGGTAGGGGTGCGCCGGAATTCGTCTTCCGCCGCCCTGTTCTTCACCGACCATCGCGTCCATGTCAGACGCTCGTCGGGCCCGCGCCGAGCGCCGAGCCACTCTCGCTTCCCGCGTCGCCCAGACGGCCCCCGTCGGCGGCCACCCTCGCAGTTCCCCGTCGCCTGCCGTCAACGCCGCCACCGGCCCGGCGGGGAACGAGCAGCAAGCATTGTCCCAGCATCCATCCATGAGGCGAGACGGCTGCACTGGTACTTCCTCGCTCGCCCCGGCTGGTTCTTCATCCCGCGCGCCCCGCGCGGCCATGGAGGCTCGAGTTGCGCTCATCGCGGCAAATGAGCTCCTGCGCTACCGCCCGGTCGACGACGTCTATGAACAGTGGCTCGACCACGTCGCCGAGCTCGTCCGCGCCGCAGGGGGCTCCCCCGCGACGTCCTTCTCGCTGCACCGCGCCCCGCCCTGTGCGGGCAATGAAGCTCCGGGGGCGCCTCAGCCGCCTCCCCCTCAAGAAGGCACCCTGGCCCCAAGGCGCGTGGCCCCTGGACGGAACCCACCCCGTCCGGCGCCAGCACAGCAAGAGCGGAGCTGCCAAGAGGTTCCTCGCCCCCAAGAAGCTGCCCGAGTGCTCCCTGCTCCGGTCCGTCGCGACCACGCTCCTCTTCCAGCACGCCAAGACCCCGTGCTGCTCCCAGCTGCAGCGCATGGGGGCCCGCAAGACCAAGCTCCTTGTCACCAGAGGCCTCCCGTGACCACAGCAGGCTGCCGCGCCTTCACCACCGAGCTGCGCAGCGTCGCGTGGCCCTGCAAGTTCAAGCCAGACCTGCCTCCTCGCTATGACGGCACGGCCGACCCTGTGGAATTCCTCCAGCTCTACGAGCTGGGCATCGAAGCCGCCAACGGGGATGAGAAGGTCATGGCGAACTGGTTTCCCATGGCGCTCAAGGACGGGGCCCGCACCTGGCTCCTGAACCTAGCTCCAGGCACGATCTCCTCCTGGGACGAGATGCGCACCCGTTTCATCGCCAACTTCCAAGATACTCGCGACTGGCCACCTGCCATGAGCGACATGCGCCGCATCAAGCAGCAACCAGGGGAGACCCTGCAGAAGTACATCCAGCGCTTCAACAACGCACGACTCAAGATTCCCAAGGTGACCGAGGAGGCCATCATCTCAGCCTTCTCCGACGGCGTGCGTGACGTCAAGATGAAGGAGGAGCTGGCGATGCATGAAGATCTGTGCACTTCCTTGGAGTTATTCAACCTGGCAACCAAGTGCGCCAGGGTTGAGGAAGGGCGCCTTTCCCTCCTCGAGCTGCCAGTCGCAGACCTAGAAGAGAAGAAATCCAAGGCCAAGGACGTGAAGCGCAAGGGGGCTGCCGCGGCAGAACCAGACACCAAGCAGGGCAGAGATCAGCCCGAGTCTTTCAAGGGCAGCCGGTACTGTGTGTACCACGACCTCCACACCCACAACACCAACGAATGCCAAGAGCTCCGAGCCGTGCGAGAAGGAAGGGTCGGCCGACGCCCCGACCGCAACGATCGTGGCTATGGCCGAGGAGGAGGAAGGAACGCAGGACGCTGGGAAGACCGCAGCCCTCGCCAAGGGTGGCACGACCGACCTCGCGAGAATCGCTGGTAGGATCAGCCTCGCGAGGAGACTGGAGGGATCAGCCTCGCGAGGATCGCCCGCAAGGAAACGCAGGCCTCCCTCCACTGCCGCCGCAGCCAAGGAGAAACGAGGACCATCATCAGGACGAGGGGTGGGGGCTTCCAGGAGCCGCGCGCGATCACCTGCATCCTGGGCGGAGCTCTAGCCCCAGCCTCTCAACGCATCTTCAAGCAGTTTGCCCGCGAAGTGAATGCAGTCCTCCCCAAGCTTGAAGCCATGCGCCCGCTCGGGTGGTCGGCGTGCGCCATCACGTTCAGCTCAGTGGATCAGCTCAAGTGCGCGGCCACAGCCGGAGTCCTCCCAATGCTTTGCTCCCCAGTCATCAGCAACGTGCAAGTCACCAGGACCCTCATCGATGGTGGGGCAGGGCTCAACGTCCTGTCCGTAGAGACGTTCAACAATCTCCAAGTGCCTTATGATCAGCTTCAGCCAACCAAGCCTTTCTCCGGAGTCACCGACGGCTTCACAGTTCCAATTGGGCAGGTCTGCCTCCCTGTCACCTTTGGGGCACGCAACAACTACCGCACCGAGCTCATCGACTTCGACGTCGCCCACATTCGCCTGCCGTACAACGCCATCCTCGGCAATCCAGCTCTCGCCAAGTTCATGGCCGTGACTCATCACGGCTACAACGTCCTCAAGATGCTAGGAAGTGGCGGAGTCATCATGGTGCCCTGTGAAGAAAGAGACGCGGTGTGCTCCCTGGAACAAGCTTTTCAGGCCGCATCACTTGAAGACCCAGATCGCGGGAGCGGGAGGCTCCCTAAGACCGCCCCCAAGAAGAAGAAGACATCGCCAGGCCTGACCCCTCAGGAGGCAGGCCCTTCAGGGTCTGCGCCTGCTCAGGGGGCACCTCCTTCCGTCGCATACGGAGGCGCGCCCGGCGCCCTCCTCAAGCAAGGCTCGGGGGCTCCCTCCTGGAGGGCCACCGACCTTGCTAAGGTCAAGAGGGAGGCGCTTGGGCACCACTTGGAGCCGTGTTTCAAAACACGTTTCCCTCAGGAAGGAGCAAAGCAAGGAGGGCCAAACCCTTAGGAGTTCGCCAGTCAGATCACGCAGGAGTTGCAGGAGTCAAGAGTCATGAGTGGCAGCCGCCGCTTACCCGCCGCAGCTCCCCATCCAGGCGAGGATGGTGGGCTGCGCGTCTGCATTGACATCCCAGGGCTCAACCGAGTTGCCTCTCAGGAGCTCTTCTGGCCCTCACGTGTGGGGCGCTGTGAAGGCCCACCCCACAGCTACGTTCGCATGCCCTACGGCTTCCCGGACGCGGCTGCGGTGCGCCAGTGCCTCATGAGGAGCATCCTGGAGGCTCAGGAGGCCAGGCGTTCCGCAGTCCTGGTGGAGATGGAGATGGTTCATGAGGAGCCACCAGCGCCTCCAAAGCCTCCCGAGGCTCCTGGGCCTGGGGGCTCGTGAAGATCGGCTCCCGCAGCCCGCTATGTCTACTACTTCAACACCCCTTCGTCGTCAACACTATCAGGTGACATCTTTCAAGTTTCGTTTCCAGCTGGGAGCGCCCTCAGGGCTGCATTATTCCCAAGCCGCGTGGGTCCGTCCCTGCGGCGTGTATCCCTTTTGCTCATGTTTTTAGCTTACCTTGTTGGGGGCACCCCTCGGGCTGCATCATCCCCAAGTCGCTCGGGTCAGACCCAGTGGTGTGTACCCCTCTTGCGTTTATTTTCGGGCCATGCATCCGACCCATCATGCTTGTTATTTGATGCCTGTTCGTGGCACCCCTTCTTCCTTCATGTCGGACGCTTGCGCGTTAAAGGGGGGCTACCTGAGCATCGCGACTCAGGGCTCCTACTGGCTCTCCAGCCCTCACCCTCTGGCTTTGTCCACGGCATCGCGCCCTGGCAAACCAGTGACGGCTGAGACTCGCTCGAGGGCCGGGACCCGAGGACGCAGAGAGTCGACATCTAACCAAGCTTGCGCGTTAAAGGGGGGGGTACCTGAGCATCGCGACTCAGGGCTCCTACTGGCTCTCCAGCCCTCACCTTGTGACTTTGTCCACGGCATC
>NC_041393.1:189412313-189424801 GCF_002162155.2 Triticum dicoccoides | reverse complement strand
AAAACCAGCGACAGCTGAGACTCGCTCGAGGGCCGGGACCCGAGGACGTAGAGCATCGACATCTAACCAAGCTTGCGCGCTAAAGGGGGGGTACCTGAGCATCGCGACTCAGGGCTCCTACTGGCTCTCCAGTCCTCACCCTCTGGCTTTGTCCACGGCATCGTGCCCTGGAAAACCAGCGACGGCTGAGACTCGCTCGAGGGCCGGGACCCGAGGACGTAGAGCATCGGCATCTAGCCAAATTTGTAGGAACACATCACAAGTTAAGCCCCAGTGCCAGGCGCAACCCGCCTTGGGGTAGGGCCCCGTGAGTCCCGCACTGGCTCACGGGTGCCCCGCTACACCTCGTCGGGCCTTTAGTGCCTCGTTGCCTCTCCAAAGAAACTAACGGCTGACCACCGCTTGTCATAGCGGACTCTTGCTCTTTTTATGGTGAGCCTACATGACCCCTTCAAGGAGCCGCACCAGGCGAGGCCCTCACGGCGTCCTCTTCACTCTCGTCTGCGCGAACCGCTTGCATGTTAAAGGGGGGGTACCTGAGCATCGCTACTCAGGGCTCCTACTGGCTCTCCAGCCCTCACCCTCTGGCCTTGTCCACGATATCGCGACCTGGCAAGCCAGCGACGGCTGAGACCCGCTCGAGGGCTGGGACCCGAGGACGTAGAGCAGAAAGGGGAGCAAAGGCGAGAGGGGAGAGGCACGCAGAGACCTCGCCAGGCAACCCCTGGCCGGCCAATGCGCGGACCTGGCGCCGCACCAGGAAGCATTCCCGACTCTCGAGATAAGTCACCCTCCAGAAACACTAGCTATCGCAGCACCATCACCGTATCCAATGCAATCCCATGTTAGCAACATCGCATTCCTTTCTCACCGAATGATAGCTGCTTGAGCGCTAAAGGGGACCTCCTGAGCATCGCGACTCGGGGGCTCTTACTGGACCCCGGGCCGCTCACCTCATGGCCTTGACCACGGCATCGCGACTTGGCATACCAGCGACGGCTGAAGCCGCCTTGGGACCGGGACCTGTCGGCGCAGAGCACCAATCCCTCGTGAGGTTTGGAAGGAAGAAACTAAGCTAAGACGGAATAAGCATCTCGCACTACTCCACGATAAGGATCATATTGACAAACGGAGCTACATACACCTTACAAGCCCCCACGGGGTGTGTTCTTGGCTCCTCGCAGGGACAAAAGACGCGTATCCTAAGGAGTCCTAACCACAGGAACCGTCATGGCAGACGCCATCATCAACAGTGGGCCATCAGGCACCGGCGCCAACCTCATCCAGATCAAAGACAGCGGCGGCCTAACGAGCCCGTCCTGCTTCGGGAGCGGCACAGGCTCGGAGGCTCGTAGTTGTCGTCGCTCGTAGTCGCGAAGAGCTCGGCAGAGTCGTTGGATCCTCCGGCACCCCTGCCGCTGGAGGAGCTACTGGAAGAACGTGCGACGGCAGGCCCGGTCCCTGCCGCTCCAGAGCTTCTGCCGCAGCCTCTGGGACAGCACTCCAGCCGACACCCATCTTCGTCGAAGACCTTGAAGAGCATCATGGAAGCGCCATCGAACTCCAGGTGGATCACGAGGGCGCCCCTCATCCCGCAAACCCGATCGATCTCGCCCCAGCCATGGGTCATGAAGACCTTACCTGGAGCGATGACCTCGACATCCGCATCGGTCGCGGGAGTCTGGCGATCGGCGTGCTGCAGCCAGAGCCTAAAAGGCCCCCTCGGTGGAATCTCGAAGGCAAAGGAGGGAGGAAGGCGAATCCAAGATCGAGGAGGCATGGCGGCGTGGAGCACAAACTCTAGGGAGGAGCCTTCAGCGTGAACTCCAGGAGGGACAACACGCATCGCTGTGACCCGCCGGCGCCGACGGCAGCGTCGTCCATGGCGCTCGGCATCAGCTCCTGCAGGGCCCTCAAGGTGGGCATATAAGGGCAACGGAAACCCTGGCGGTGGCCGCTCGCACTAAGGCCTCGACACCTCCTGCCGCGCGCCCTCATCTCGGCGGCAGAGGACCAACCGCTTCTTCGGCGGAAGCGGGTCAGGGCCCTCTCGGGGGGCCTTTCCTTTCTCTTCTGCGGAGAACCGGCGTATCGGAGCCATTGCGGCAAGGCGGAGCAGTAGCGAAGATGAAGAAGAGGACAAGTAGCAGAGGAAGATGAACTGGAATGGCTTGCGCCGTTCCATACTTATAGCCAGGGGAGGCCAACCGCCGGCTTCCACGATCGCAGGTAATCATGACCAGTTTTTGCATGCAGGGACTTGTCAGTTCGTGCAGTTACCGAGGCGTCATGGGGGAGCAGAGCCGCCCACGTCCAATCAACCGCCACGCGGCGCCCGAGGCCGCAGGCTGTTAGGGCCCGCGGCACTTCGCACTTGCCCCTTCGCCTCTCTGCTCAACCAAGTCTGGGCGCGCCTTGGGCCCGGGGGCTACTGTCGGCGTTCTGGGAACGGGGGTCCCCAGACTTGCCTGCCTGCGGCCTGCGGCGTGGCTCAAGGGGCGGCCCAGCATGGCCCATCTTCATCAGCACGAGCTCAAGACCCTTGCGAGGGGCCAAGCCTCGCGGGGCGGACGACAGGAAGCTTCCTCAGGCATGGCCTCGTTAGGCTGGCTCGCGAGGAGGCGGGGAGATCAAGGCGGGGTACCTCACGAGGTGCCCATGACGCAAGCCATGATGACCAAGGGCGCCAGGCCGCGCAGTGTCCTCCCTTTCCTCTTTGGTGCAAAGGGAGCAAGCGCAGGCGAGAGCATCAAGCAAAGGCATCCATTTCGGTGCAACAAGACCAAGACCAGCAGAACGGCAGGATGGAGGTCATCGTGGAGCCCAAGCCGGCGTCACCACCAGAGCCTTTGGCAGGCGAGGACCAACTTTAGTCAGGATAAGTGTACTAGATGTTCCCCTTCAAAATGGCCAATTGTTGGCGCCCTTCCCGCTCAATATTTGGGAAGAGGCCCAGGGCCTCTGCATATAAATAGGACTAGCCACTCCCAGGGTAGAGGCATCGATCCAGAGAGCGACTGAACTCCCCCTAGTAGTTCATCGCACCAGCCAAGAACAGACCCTCGCGAGGCTGTTCTTCCTTGTATTGTTCATCATCAGCCCAAGAGGCAATCCACCACACCACACACTGGAGTAGGGTATTACACCACAATGGTGGCCTGAACCAGTATAAACTCTGTGTCTCTTGTGTTGTTCCTTTGATTGCTTAGATCATAGCGAGGCAGTGAGGTGCAGGTAGGCAGAGGGCGAAATCTCCGCGCGCACCCCAGTGTTCGAATCTAGAGGGTCTGCCGGAACCCGAAATCCGACACACTCGGAAACAACCGCCACGCCCGTCGACTGGATTCAGGGACCCGCTGACGAGCACGCTCATCGAGTGCCTTCTGCAGATTCTCCAAACGCATACGCTCAACCAAAGTGGCCAAGCGCGCAGCCTCCAAGGCCCGAGCCTCGAAGGTCTCCCCAATGATGTGGGTCTGGAGCGCCTGAACGTTGCGACGATGCAACTCTTCCCTCTGCTCCATAGTGAGGGCCACGGGGATGTACTCATCATGCTCTTGTGGCGGGCCAGCACCACCGTCGCCGCAGCCATTGCGGCGAAACTTGGGTGGGCCGTGCTGTGAAGTGGTCACGAGGACTTCTGCTGCTAGATCATTACTCTCGCACTCGGATAGGGAATCTGATTGACCAGTCGACAGATCGAACAGACCATAAAGAGATTCATCGGGCTCAATCGCCACGACTTGGAGGGTGGTCGACTGGTGAACCACCGCATGTTTCACCCATCGTTGGAGCGGCGAACGGCCGGACCGCTTGCGACGGCGGGTGGTGGAGACCGATGATGCCGCTGGAGCCGGCCAATACTGGGTCAACGGCTGACGAAGAAGAACGCCGCAAGCACTCACATGAAAGTGCGCCGCCCCATGGATGGGGAGGGCATCGACGTCGAGGGGAGCCTCTTGGAGCCAGGCGGAGTCATCGACGACGAAAACGAGCGCGCCGAGACGGATCTCGCAGCCTAATGTCAAACCACCACTGGAAACCATGTTGTCGGAGAACGAAATTTGCAACCTCACCGGAAGTCGCTTAGACGCCTGCCCCACGGTGGGCGCCAACTGTCATGGGAGTAAATTTGACAGTATGAATATGGGGTACGTAGGAGGAGGCATGGTCCTAGCTACGGTGAGGTTGTACACGCAAGTTCACGAGTTCAGGCCCCTCTCGGAGGAGGTAAAAGCCCTACGTCTCGGTGTCCTGAGGCTGTGTCGACTGTATTATGCGTGAATGTTACAAGGGGTGCGAACCCTTGTGCCAGAGGAGGAGGATGGCTTATATAGAGTGCGCCAGGACCCTTGCAGACCTCCGTTACACAGGGTTCAATGCGAGTTAAGATAGGGGCGTTACTGGTAACGCCAACCATTAATGGTTTTTAAGACTACAGAGTGAACACCTGACCGTTGCCATCCTGGGGTGACTTTAGATCTTCTGTACTCCGAGTGGTTCTCCATATGGTCGAGTGACTATGCTCTGGTCGAGTGGAATTGGGATATCCAAGTGGAGTCTTCTGTCGAGTGGATTGTACTTCAAGGATTCCAGTCGGTAGTTTCTGTTGGTCCTTGAATGTCTTTGGTTATAGGGCAGTGTCCTTTGGATGGGATGTCTAGGTCAGGCCTAAGACCCTACCCTAGGTACATGTCCTTGTCAGCTGGCTGATTTCTTGAAAGAAATCCGCCGCCTCGGCCTGGTGCCACGCGTCCTGGGGTGGACCACGCATAGCTTGAGAGCCTCTCACCTCCAACCTTATCTTCCCATCATGTCTCCTACCTTTCTCCTTCACCCTCATCTCCCCCCGATTGTCAAGCTCTCCGCTGCTACTCAGGGCCTACCTAGATTGGTGTTGCTGATGAAGGGGATATGAGGGGCACCTAGGTGCTTCAGAGGACGCCCGCGCTGCTGCGATGGAGGCGTTGGGGACGGGGCATGCGTCCTGTGTGTCGCCTCAGATACATCAGGTGAGCCGCTCACTAGAATTGCAACATAACTGGTGTTGCGGAAACATAGTCAGTGTTGCAGAAACATAGATGTTTCAAAACACCCCTCGTGCTTTAACAAGAATGGTCGAGCTGCAAAGACAAGGTAACCGATGTGGCGGGATATTTCTGAAACATGGTCAATGTTGCAGAAGTCCATGAGACTACGAAAAAAATCCATAACACAATCTTTGTTGCAAATGTTTTTGCAACATGAGCTCTGTTGCAAAGATCGGTAGCACAATCTTTGTTGCAAATGTTTTTGCAACACGAGCTCTGTTGCAAAGGCTTCTGCAACATTATCTTTGTTGCAATAATGAGGATGAGGTTGGG
Organism: Triticum dicoccoides; assembly: GCF_002162155.2. Lineage (NCBI taxonomy): Eukaryota > Viridiplantae > Streptophyta > Magnoliopsida > Poales > Poaceae > Triticum > Triticum dicoccoides. The sequence continues at coordinate 189,419,438 of NC_041393.1, read as the reverse complement.
CCGCTAGATGGCGCCAGATCTAATGACTACGGAGCCAGCAGATCTTTCAAAAAAGATATCCGCCGGTTAATTCGTAGCAGCCCGCGAAAGGAAATATGTTTTGCATGCTCTAATCCTGGACGTTAGATAGTCCGTTCAATCCTTAATTATTTTCACATAGGTGTAGCATTATTCAATTTTCACCATGAGCCGACCACCTCATTTCGTAAACCCAATCCATAAAAACCTACCATCAACCCGTACAAAAAAAGGCATCGGACGGTCAAACCACGTCGACTGAGATATAAACAAAAACCGGTCGACCCATGCTTAGCAAACCCGTTCGCTGGCATGCCAGCAGTTCTTGAACACGACCCGTCTGCGGGCACACTGTTATTACGCCGGAAACAAAAGTGCGTGCGTCATCAGTCGGTCAGTACACAAGGGCGAAGGAACTGCAAACCGGGTCGCTGATAGGCTGTTGCTGTGTCAGAGGTCCACTCCACAGACGTGCAGACCGGGAGAGCTACCTCTCTCGCCAACGCATCATACGGTTTGATACCCCCCTCTCGCCGCCAGCGGCACGTTCCGTGGAATAATGAAACTAGTTTTTTTTAGGCGATAATCAAGCTAGTTAGAACCACATGGAACACTCGCCACTCTGCCTGGCCGCCTGTATTAATACACGCGCGGCGCAGACATTACCCGTCGCATAAGCCGAGCCTTGCACACAGACAAAAGCAGGCAGAGAGAAACGACGGGAGGGCGTTGCGCGAGCGCCTCGACGGCATGACAGCCGATCCGTCGTCGTCGTCGTCGGCCGCGGCGGCGCCGTCGGTGAAGGGCGTGGCGAGGGCGCTGTCCCAGCACCACCGCGCCGTGGTCGGTTTCCTCTTCGGCTTCTTCGTCATCCTCGTGCTCTACACCACCACGTCCGGCCAGTTCGGGACGACCAACACCATTGGTGAGTAGCGGCAATAACCTTCCTTCTGCTACTCCATTAGAGTATACCATATCAGTTACCTGCATGCGGTTCTCCCTGCTTATTTACCGGGGTAACGGCCGTAACGCCCTTTGACGTCTCTCTTGACCACGGTCATACTTGTTGCTACTACTTGTTTTATCACTAGTTCAAGAAGTATGAAAACTCCCTTTTTCAAAAATTAAAAAGTTCAAGAATTGTGCATCCGATTTCTGCTCACAACTTCATGGCCAAACTCGGCTATATTCATCCTTATTTTGTTTCCCTTGACCCCACTGGTAGACTCGGTGACGTATGGATTCCATACACTACTCCTAATCTGGAACTCTCCTCCCACACTGGCTATGTATGACTTGTCCGGCTATACAAATCAAGAAAAACAGTGGAAAACCAGTCACCTTTCTTTTTCAGGAGAATGACATACGCTTCTTCCTCAGAAATATTCAAACGATATGTATGCAATCATAGTTTCCATCCAAATTATTGCACGGCATTAATTGTTCTATTAATTTCATTGAGAGTGCACCACATATAGCCACACCATTCTTTTGTAACAATTAATTTTCAGCTCCCCTGCAATCCGCTCCAGATGCATATATATTCACCTTTTCTTTAGGCTGGCCATAGTGGGAGTAATATAACCGGTAACATGCATTTGGGATTAGCAAACATGATTATGTGCCACACAATTAAGGGTCTGTTTGGTTCCAGTAAGTCACCCGACTTATAAGTCAGGTGACTTAAAACCAGTGACTTATAAGTCACGCCTGTTTGGTTGTCATCTGACTTATAAGTCAGCTTCCCACACCTTCCCACACCAATCAACATCATGCAGTTGGTGGGACCCACGCAAAAGGGGGTGACTTATAAGTTTTAAGTTCGGGTGGAGCAACTTATGACTTATAAGTTGGGGTGACTTATAAGTCGGGTCTGTTTGGCAAAATAAGTCACTTTTTTCACTTTTCGACTTATAGTTAGTGACTTATTTGGAACCAAACATGCCCTAAAGAAAAGAGAGGGGGTTAGAGTAACATAGGTAGATACCGTATCATGTTAAATATTATGCTACTTTGTGTCATGCATGGCAATAAATATGACCATCTATGATACTATTATATGATACTATGCACTATGGAGGTAGTATCATATACTCAGGGACGGAGCCAGGAAATGGGGATGAGGGGGGCGAGAACTTTAAGCATAAAAATCTAAGAAAATATAGTCATATATTACAGTAAGCATCCTTAGGTCCGTATCTATTAATTTAAAATCGATCCAGTGGCCACCATGATAGAAAAATCTACATAATTTCAATCCTAAAAAAAACTACATTATTTCTATAATACAAAACCTCGCTGGTAGTTTTGTTCTCTTAATGTCCACAGGCACAAGTGAACGATTGAACACTTGCCAATAGAATTTTGCCGTTTGTAGTTTCGATACAAGCTAACTTAATGTTGGATGATCATCCAAGGACTAACTAAAACACGACCAAAATCCAAGAGGAGAGTGGACTAACTTTTCTTCTTCGTTGCCTCCTCCCTGCTCATCTTGATCAAGCGGCCGGCCGGCCGGGCGTGCACCCGTGCAGCCTTGTATGACCGCCCTCTTCTCACCATCTATCTTCGATCTGCAATGGAAACCAAGCCTGATCTAAATAGCCCTCGGCGGCGGCGGCGGCAGTGGCGAACAGGAGCACAAACGAAACAGGTGTGGCGAACAGGATCTGTGTAACCGCGTGTGTGCTGCCACCATGGTTTCCACTTTCCAAGTCCCAGGCCGGCTGGCCCAATCCACATGTGTGTTGCTGGTTTCCAACTGATCTATATGGGCTTCTGTCTGCAGTTGATGGGTTGGGGCCTGAGAGTTTGAGAGTTTTCAGGTGACGTTGCGTTTCACAGGGGGGGCAGAACCGCAGAATTAGTCACGCAGATGCTAAATTAGTCAACCAACCAACCGCTATTAAGGGGAGGAAAAAATCGTTAGGGGGGGTCTAGCCCCCCCTCGTCCCCCCTTGGATTCGTCCCTGCATATACTAGTATCATATGCATGATACTAGTATATGATACTCCCCATTATGAGTAGCCTTAGGGGCCAAATACATACTCACCTATTCCACTAAATTTAACGCCAAGTACTAGTATTTCTAGCAGACTCAAAACGGGACCACACACACATCTAAGGGGGTGTTTGTTTCCAGGGATTTTTTAGTGTAGGGACTAGAAAAAGTCCCTCTTAGAGACTTTTTAACTAAATAGGAGGGACTACTAGGGACTAAAAGTTGCCTTTTGGGACTAAATGAAGAAGACTCTCGAGGAGAGTCTTTTTTGGAACTTTTTGGGACTTTTCCAACAATGCCTCCCCCTGCACCCATTGCCCCGCCGCCCCATGATGTTGTTTGGTTGTTATTTTTCTTATACTAGAGGTAACATGGTCATTTAATAAACTCCAAGGAGGGACTAGGGACTTTTTAGTCCCTGGAAACAAGCAGGGAGGGACTTTTAGGAACTAAGGACTTTTTAATTGAGACTAGAAAAAGTCCTAGAACTTATGAACCAAACAGGGCATAAATTTGTAACGGCCTATCTATTTACCTTATTTGCAAAATTTCTTCATACTAGCTAGTCCTTCCTCGGTTCACAAATAGAGTAATCGACGTTTTGGATATATTTTAATATAGACTGCATACAGAAAAAGTTAGGGCATTATATTTGTATAAACGTGGAATGTCAAAGCATGTGGTTGATTCGCCAGGTCGTCACGCTTACCATACAGCCAGCTAATTTCCCTTGTACGTGCATGCAGTCGCCCTGCGGTCCACGCCGGCCGAACAGAATGCCAGGACGTCTCCTCCACCTCCCCCTCCAGCGTCGACACCAGCGTCGTCGTCGGCGCCAAATAATAATTCTACTCAAGGTACGTATATTAGGACTAACGCGTCCGGTGACGTATCTTTATATTCTGATTTAGCATGATCATCGCCACCCTGTTAATAATCAAATGTTCGGTTAAAAAAAATCAAATGTTGCGAAGTCGTTGTTAGCATGCTCTGTACTAGTTTGTTTTTGGCTAAGCAAACTGTGCTGAGGATCAGGTCCTGACAAATGACGGAACCGAACTGCTTGGGCCACGGCGCGCACATGAAGATAGGTTAGGGTGCCGCGTCGTCATCAGCGGCTTAATAATGGCCTAATAGTAAACGATGGGGATGTGTCTACGTGTGGCACGGGTATTAGGTATAGCACATAGTATGTGTAGGCAGGATCATGTTACATTTTCAGAGAGAGAATACGAGTATACTTTTCTAGAGAGCGTGTGTGTGCAGCGTGCTTGTTAGTTGATTGCTACGCGGTATTGTGTGCGCACACACATGTATCTACTTCAATTTTTGTCACACCAAGCTATGTCTGAAAAAGTGAAAATATAGTAAGTTGGTACGTACATAGAACGTTTATTGTAGCTATATAGGAGTACATGTTTTTGGACGTTTTTTAACGTAATTCAATATCTATGGCAAGTGATTACAGTTGGCTATGTTTTCCACAACGTACTCGAATATCTAAGGTCAAGTAATTCTGGCTAATTTGCTTTGTTGATGTATACCTAACATTGACAGGTGCAGTACATGACATGGAAAATGGGAAGAAGGACGAGGCAGCCAAGACGATGGGAGAAGTACGCATCGAAGACAAAAACGTACCTGGAACCCAAATGAATAAAACGACTGGTAATACGACCTTTCACTGCCTAACTCATCCACTGTGCTTTTGGCATACTATGATTATTTTATCGATCATCATACGTACTACGTACTCTCTAGTCTCTCTTACGGTTAGTTGACTGATGATTGACCAGCTGTTAATTTTAGTTATTAATTCAGATACCGTGCAAGCGAATAGGACAGACCAGTCAGGCCAGACAGTAAATGAAGCTAGCGACAGGATGGAGGAAGAGCTCATTCGGCAAGAACTCGGTCAAGGTGGCGACAAGAACGAGAGCAACGTCAAGCATGGTTAGTTACCAGAAAATTTCACTTCCATCCGTATGTGCAGTCATTCGTCATCTAAATCAGTGAAACGCTAAAACGTCGGCCGCATGCAGGTGCCCCGCCCAAGCCCATCTGCGATCTGTCCGACCCCCGGTACGACATCTGCGAGATCTCCGGCGACGCCCGGGCCATCGGCGTCAACCGTACCATCCTCTATGTACCGCCCGCAGCCGAACGCAGCGCCGACGGCCAGGAATGGGCCATCAAGGACCAGTCCCGCAAGTACCTGGAGTACATCGAGAAGGTGAAGGTCAAGACCCTGAGCGCCGCAGAGTCCCTGGTGGCGCCCGAGTGCACCTCCCGGCACGCCGTCCCGGCCGTCGTGTTCGCCATGAACGGGCTCACGTCCAACCCGTGGCACGACTTCAGCGACGTGATCGTCCCGCTCTTCATCACTGCCCGCGCCTACGACGGCGAGGTCCAGTTCCTCGTCACCGACCTCCAGCCGTGGTTCGTGGACAAGTACCGCCTCATCCTCGCGAACCTGTCCCGCTACGACATCGTCGACTTCAACAAGGACGCCGGCGTCCGGTGCCACCCGCACATCGTCGTCGGCCTCCGCAGCCACCGCGACCTCGGCATCGACCCGACCCGCACGCCGCGCAACTACACGCTGCTGGACTTCCGCATGTACATCCGGGACATCTTCTCGCTGCCGCCCGACGGCCTTGGCATCCCGTACAAGGAGGCCAATAAGAACGCGACCGGCGGCGTCGACGGTGGCACGGAGAAACGGAAGCCGCGGCTCATGCTCATCAACCGTGGCCGGAACAGGAAGTTCGTCAACATCCCGGAGATCTCCGCGGCGGTGAAGGCCGCCGGGTTCGAGGTGGTGGTCGTGGAGCCGCGCCGTGACCTGAGGCTCGAGGAGTTCTCCAAGGCGGTGGACTCGTGCGACGTGCTGATGGGTGCGCACGGGGCCGGGCTCACAAACTTCTTCTTCCTCCGCACCAACGCGGCGATGCTGCAGGTGGTGCCGTGGGGCCACATGGAGCACTCGGCCATGATATTCTACGGCGTGCAGGCCAAGGAGATGAGGCTGCGGGACGTCGAGTACAGCATCACCGCCGAGGAGAGCACGCTCTACGAGAAGTACGGCAAGGACCACCCGGCGGTGAGTGACCCGGAGTCGATACATAAGCAGGGGTGGCAGCTGGGCATGAAGTACTACTGGCTGGAGCAGGACATCAGGCTCAACGTCACCAGATTTGCTCCAACGCTGCACCAGGTGCTTCGGACGCTCCAGGAATAGAGGATAGGAAATATATATATTACTCCTAGGTTGAAGCTTCCGAAGCGAAGCACTCCCCAGAAGAAGCGCAGAAAATCAGAGAATGATATAGCATGAGAATGGACTTCACTGAAGATTTAAAGATTTTATTTTGAGAGAAACACAATGTATCAACCGCAAAAAAAAAAAACGCACACACACACAAACAAACAATTTATACCCTTGAACTTATGGCCAAGTTCAGCGGTTACCCTTTGTACGGTTCTCCCTAGTGAGGATGTTGTCGTGGAGCTTAGTTGTCCTAGGAAGTGGTGTGATGTTGTCTTCGTATTGTCCGGTTATCCCGGGATCTGCTTTGTAAGAGGGTTGTCACACAATCTTGTATCGTTCAACTGTGCAGTTTGATTTGTGCTTTATCTATAAAGCGGGGTGAATGTCTGTTTTGTGAACTTATGGACGAGTTCGCTCCCCTCGCGCCGCCACCCCAGGGCGACGCCAGGGGTATCCGATCCTAGTGTCGCCCGACTCCCTCCCCACCCTGGCAGATCACTGTCGTCGATACTGCCGGCGTTGGCCGCGGTGGCGGCAACGCCCAGTGCCAAAGGCACTAGGGCAAGAGGATGCACTACTAAGAAAAGGCCTGCTAGTGGCGCACCTGTTTTGGCTACTAATGGCGCACTACTAAGAAAAGGCGATGGCGCACCTCCTGGCGATGCACCATTAGTAACCTTTTTTTTGGATAGCAATGGCGCACCCCCTAGCCGTGCGCCATTAGTATTTGGTTCAGTTTGCGAATTAATATTAACTAAATAAATTATTACCATTCATTTGTGAATTATTATTAAGTAAATAAATTATTACATTCAGGGTGCGGGGGGTCGGCGG
>NC_041393.1:189359617-189411956 GCF_002162155.2 Triticum dicoccoides | reverse complement strand
CAGGGGGTGCTCGGCGACGGTGGAGCGGGGAGGGTGCGGGGGGTCGGCGGCGGCGGGGGAGCGGGGAAGGGTGCGAGGGGTGCTCGGCAGCGAGGGGGATCTGACGAGGGGGATAGCGATCGAGATGGAGGGGGGTCGAGATCGAGTGTCCTCATAAATATTCAATATTTTTTCATATTGAATATGAAAAAATATCATCAAATTTGAAAAAATATTCATGAATTCAAAAAGTGCCCATGAAATTTAAATTGTGAGTTAGAAATTCAATACCATAATAAACATAAATAAATATTCATGAGGACACTAAAACAGAAGAAATATCATTTCAATATGTCGAAATACAATCGAGAAATGAAGGCTATAATTTAAATACAATCGATCTTAGCTAGCTATCTGTTCACAATCTTCTTGCCCTTATTTTTCGTAAATGGAGTTCTTCTCTTGAACGGACGTCCTTTAGGTAGGATGGTCCTGCTTCTTCTTGTGGTGTATGCAGGTACTTCATCGTCGTCGTCATGTTCCATCTTCGGGTCGCCGTACTTGTCGAAGTCTTGCTCATTGGCGACTCCATCCATTCGGATGATCTTCCTTTTGCCTCTCCTCACAACAACACGACTGGGCTTTGACGGGTCGGTAATGAAGAAGCATTGGTCCACTTGGGAAGCCAGTACCCATGGCTCATTTTTCGCGGTGACGTTTGCGCCCGCGGTCTTGGATTTGGCTTCGGGTCTAACTATGGTGGTGAAATACCGGTCTTCTTTTAGGACGCTCTTGGTCCATCTGACACAGAACATCGGGACCTTCTCTCCAGCGTAGCTCAGCTCCCAGATCTCCTCGATCCTTCCGTAGTATTTGTCCTTGTCGTTACCGGTGTAGGATTCCATCATTACCCCGGAGTTCTGATAACCATCGCTCTTCATGTCCTTTCCCTCGGTGTAGAATGTGTAGTCGTTGATATCGTATGCCTCATACGTCATCAGGTTGTGCTCGGCGCCCTGTGACAAGAATCCTCATGTAAAGGGTACGACAGAAGCTTCTGCTTGAACCAACGCGTGACACATGAGTTGTGCTCTTTGATTATATCTCCGTCCGTCCTCTGTTGGCCTCGGTCATTGTATGTCTTCTCAATAAAGGTTTTGTGCTCTACCACCCAAGGATCGACCACGTCTATGTGTTGTAGCGCGACTAGGTTTGCTCTTTTAAAGTCGACGAGTCGACCCTCGAAGTCGACATGCATTTCGTGGCGACCCTCACGGTGACCCCATCCAGCGAGCCTGTCGAGGTGCCTGTTGACGGGCAGACCAACGGGGTTCTCGATGCCTAGATAATTCATGCAGTAGGAGATGCACTCTTCGGTCAGAAAGCCCCTGGCTATGCTTCCCTCTGGACGTGACATGTTGCGAACATATCCTTTGATGACACCATTCATACTTTCGAACGGCATCATGCTGTGCAGGAACGTCGGCCCGAGTTGGATGGTATCCTCCACGATATGGACCAGCAGATGCACCATAACGTCGAAGAATGCGGGCGAGAAGTACATCTCAAGCTCGCATAGTATCACCACGATCTCTTCGTGTAGCCTTCTGAGTTGCCTCACGCCAACCGACTTCCTAGAGATGACATCGAAAAAGTTGCATATGCCAAATAGAATTTCACGGACGTGCGCATCCATGATCCCACGGATTGCAACTGGAAGTATCTGCATCATCAGCACGTGACACTCGTGAGACTTCATCCCGCTGAACTTCTGCTTCGCTGAGTCTAGGTATCTGCTTATCTTCCCCGCGTAACCATAAGGAAGTTTTACTCCTACGAGGCAGGTGAAAAACTGATCAATCTCCTCCTGACTTAGAGTGAAGCACGCAGGAGGGAAGTCATTTCCACTCTTCTTGGCCTTTTTTGCCTTTGCGACAACTTTTCGTGTCCTGCTTCGCCTCATCATCATCATCATTAGCGTGAAGCTCCTCCCTGATGCCCATTGATTTCAAGTCTGCTCTTGCTTTCGGCCCATCTTTGGTCCTCTCTGGCATGTTGAGCAGGGTACCAAGCAGACTCTGGCACACGTTCTTCGTGATATGCATGACATCAAGGCTATGAGGCACACGGTGGATCTTCCAGTACGGCAAGTCCCAGAAAACAGACCTCGTTTTCCATACCTTCAGCAGCGGCTCTGGCGCCTTTCGCTTCTTTCCCGGCTCTGGCGCCTTTTGCTTCTTTCCCGGCAGTGGGCAATCTTTCCAATTTTTCAACAGCTCGTCTATTTCCTCGCCGCTCCTCGTACGCGGGCATCTTCGGGGTTTGGTTTCACCATCGAATAGATACTTGCGTTTCCTCCATGAGTCATCATCGTGAAGCCACCTTTGATGTCCCATGAACATGGTTTTCGAAGACCCGGGATCTCTATCTAGCTGGCGATACATTGTGTCATCCATGCACCTGACGCATCCAGAAAATTCGTGGACCACCTGCCCCGCGACATATCCGTAACCGAGTTAGTCCTGCCCCGTCGTGAGCAGTGCGGCTCTCATAGAGAAATAGTCTTTCTCTGCGGTGTCCCATATATTGGCTGGCGTTTTCCACAGCGTGTCTAGCTCCTCTTTCAGCAGCCCCAGATACAGATTGATGTCGTTCCCTGGTTGTTTCGGCCCTTCAATTAGCATACTCATGTGAATGTACTTCCTCTTCATGCACAACCAGGAGGGAAGGTTGTACATCCACACAAACACAGGCCAGGTGCTATGTGTGCTTCTCTGGCTGCCAAACGGATTGGCTTTATCGGTGCTCGCGCCTAGCACGATGTTCCTTGGATCGTTCCCAAATTCTGGGTGTTCGAAGTTCAACGCTTGCCACTGGCTCCCATCCTTAGGGTGACTCGGCATCTTGTCTTTTTTATTTATCTCCGGATCATTTGCGTCATCTTCTCGCTTCTTCTCCTCCCTATCCGCGTGCCAACGCAGGAGCTTTGCTACCTTAGGGTCCGCGAAATACCGCTGCAGACGAGGAGTGATCGGAAAGTACCACACCACTTTTCGAGGAGCTTTCTTCCTCTTCTTGTATCGAGTGACGCCGCACACCGGACATATGGTAGACTCCGCGTGCTCATCCCGATAAATGATGCAATTGTTCATGCACACATGGTATTTCACGTGCGGTAAATCCAGAGGACACACGATTTTCTTCGCCTCCTCGAAACTGGTCGGGCACTTGTTCCCCTTGGGAAGACATTCGTGCCAGAATGACATGTTCTCGTTGAAGCATGCGTCGGTCATTTTGTGTTTTACCTTCATCTCCAGAGCCATGAGCGTTACTTTTAGGCGGGTATCCTCGGGCTTGCATCCTTCATACAATGGAGTAACCGCGTCTATCTCCAGTTGATCCAGCTTGGCTTTCTCTCGGGCGGCAGCTCTTGCGTTATCCATCTGCTTGAGAAGCAGCTCTTGAATATGAGGGTCCTGCACCCAGCCCATCGATGGTCCATCCTCGTCTGCTCCGGCATCTTCATCTTCATGATCATGCCCTTCGTCTGCTCGGGCATCTTCCTCATCATCATGTCCGGCATCTTCTACATGATGACTGTGTACTGCATCTACTTCGTGATCATGTCCTGGAGATTCTTCGTCTTCTCGCCCGCCCTCGCCGCGGTTGTCTTGCTGCCCTTCCTCATTTCTTGCCCGGCCCCCATGGACGACTTCATAATCATCTTCATCACCTTGCCACCGATAGCCATCCATGAAACCACGCAAGAGCAGGTGGTCCCGCACCTGTACGGAATCCGGGTCCATAAGGCTCCTCAGCTTGCATCTTCGAGACGGACATCTTATCTCCGTCTCGTTCTTTTGAAGCATCTCGGCCTTCGCGGAGCTCAAAAACCTATTCACGATGCCTTTGGTCGCCTGCGGGGTAGAGCAAAACGATATTTTAGAACCAAGAAAAAATTTGGCATGACTTTGCCTAAAAATAGGACCAAAAAGAATGCATAGTGCCAAAATTCTCGCCGAAACGGAAATGAATCAACATTCCGGCAAAATATTGGCAACTATCGCATTTCAAATACCGGTACCTGCAACACCACAAACATATGCAACACCACAAACATACATAGATCTAGCTAGGCCATAAAAAGTGCATGTGCACGTTGTTGGAGGGAGAAAAAAGTAGATCTACAACATAAAGAAAGCTTTCCCCTTACTTACCTATCAAAAAAAGGTAATTTAACCACTTAATTTGGATGAATCTATGGTGCAAATGAGGTGAGGAGGAGGAGGCAGCCGAGACAAGCTTGGAGGAGGAGGTGGAGAGAATGAAGTGGGGAAAGTGAGTGTGTAGGTGGCTGTCTAAAAATATCTAGCTGGTCCCAGGTTACTAATGGCGCACCACCTACAAATGCGCCATTAGTAACCCTGGTTACTAATGGCGCACCAGTTGGTGGTGCGCCATTAGTAGTTTTGCAAAAAAAATGATAGTAGTGGAGCACGGGGTGACTAGTGCGCCATTACTAGTTAAAACTAGTAGTGGCGCACTGTGCCCTGGTGCGCCATTAGTATTTTTGGAAAAAAAATTGTTAGTAGTGACGCACCAACACATGGTGCGCCACTGCTATATAGTAGTGGCGCACCACATGTCTGGTGCGCCATTAGTATCCATATTATCTATAGCCCTTTTCCTAGTAGTGATGTGGTGGCTACCCCTGGAGGCGATTGGGGCGGCTCGGGCAGGGTGCCGTGAACGGCGGCCAGGGCGACTTCCAAGTTGTGTGGCGGCAATCAGCGGCCCCATGGCCGGTGGGCTCGTCGACTCTGCGATGAGCGGCGACGGTCGTGGATCTGGCGTCCCAGGCAGATCCATCAAGGCATGGCTTTGGTCGATCGAGGGCGCATGATGGGACCAGTGTGGGGGCAGCCGGAGGTCCTCTACTGGCATTCTGGCAAACCCGTTCATTTTCATGGTGAGGGTGCTAGCAGATCCAGCAAGCTGCCAGATCAGGGCGATGCGACTTCCGGTGTAAATTGTGTCGACTGCGGTCTTGCCAGACAATGGAGCGTCTCTGATGTTGTTTCCTTCTCGAGGCATCGTCATTGCAGGTTGCCTCACCACGCTCAGGATGTTCGGGAGGAAACCCTAGATCTGGGTCTCTCGAATCGGACGATGACGGATCCTTCGTTGTCGTTCTCCTTCTTGGGGGCATCGTTTTGAAGCAAGTGTTGGTTGGAGGGGACAGAGGAGGAGCGGTGTTACATCTTACTGCAAGGCCGACGATGGGTCTCGACGGCATGACGCAGTGGAGTTTCGGCAATGGGCACGTGTGGATGGACGTGTGCAGGATGGTGGCATTGTCTGGCGTCATGGTAACATTCACAGTAGTATGTCATGGCGTGAATGCCTTAATCACTCCTGAATATGGGATGGTGGAAGATGGTTGCAGCTGATCCTAGAGCGTATGCAGAGGGTCTAGCTAGAGCGTCATATGTAGGCCAAAATGGGTCATTTCTAAGAAAGTGATCTTTTAACCTTTCAAGAAATCATGTCAGTTTTTCATGACAAGCTCATGTACCAATATTAGGAATTCATGCCAAATTTGACTTTTTGAACAACTTTTATTTTTATTATTTATTTTAAAACTCAAAAAGTGAGAGAAAACACTAAATATTGATTATTACATAAAAACGGTGATTTCAGTTCACATTTGTCATTACAAATGTTGAAGAAAGTAGTACACAACAATTGAAGTGAAATGAGCGCCAAATGGTCATTTCAAAAACGTTATGTGGATATTTGCTTGTGATGTTATGGGAGATGGTCCACTTGGCAAACAAACATTAGTTATCTTATGTTTATTATTCTAAGATTTTTATCATAAGATATTGTATCAATAATACAACCCCATGCCAATTTTTAGTAATTTTGGACAACATTTAGATGTTATTTTATTTTTTGGACTTAAATAGCTAAAGATAATGCGAAAACAATGTTATTACAAAATAAATGGTGATTTTAGTTCACATTTGTCATTATAAATGATAAACAAGCTGTAGAAAAAGATTAAGCTGAAAAGAGCTCAAATGATCACTGAAATTAGTTTGGGTGGTACAAAGTTAGATATTTGGGGTGAATATTATGAAACTTTATTTTATGTGTTCTTCTCAAATTTTTATCACATGTGCCAAATTTTAGTATTTTTTAATTTATTTAGATATTTTATCATTTTTCGAAAATCATGCAAAAACTCCATCCGGATCCAGCATAGCTCAAAGTTGAATATTTTATCCATTTCCAGCACATGACCTCAAAATGTATATATATCCTTCAACATATTTTAACTACATTTTTAAGAACATTTAGTGAGTGCGCAAAAAATCGTTTAATGTAAAATATGATACTATCCTAAATTTAGTGAAACTTTTACGCAGGAACACATATGAAGTTACAATACTACAAAAAGTATGCCAAAAATCCACGAATAAAAAGGTATATATTGGACAGGTGAGTTCTTTGTCCCATGAAGAAGAAGAAGAAGGAGGAGGAGGAGGAGGAGGAGGAGGAGGAGGGGGAGGAGGAGGAGGAGTTAAAGAATGCATTGGAGGAGGTTGGTGGCCGAGGAGAGGAGGGTGGTGGCCGAGGAGACGAAGGTGGCATTGGAGGAGAAGAAATTGGCCATGGAGGAGCGAGCTAGATTATTGGGATGGGAGAAGTACTTGTTCTGCATGGACACATTTACCTTCAATGCTAGGCAAAAGGAGTTTATCAATCTTTCCCGTGATGAAGTCTTGGTCCAAAAAAGATTGATGGCCATGGGAGGCATGGAAGCTACCATGGGAGGCTTCGGAGGCCTGAGAGCTACCATGGGAGGCTTGGGAATAAGCATGGGAGGCAATGGCGGAGCTAACATTTGATATCAGGGTGGTCCGCCTTCAAATGTTTTTTTACAATAACTATGACATGTAAACGTTTTAACTAATTCTAGATACCAAAAAAAGATCAATATAGTCTACAAACAAACTAAAAATTCATTCAGGTCTCAATTTTGCAGATACCCCATAAATAGATTAGCATAATCTTACATGCCTTGAGAAGTTAAAGAAGGCTATGTTTCTAGCCTACCTTTCTGCTTGGTCATGAAAGTATCAATTATATCATCTCCATTCACCTAAGGAAAAGCATCCAGCTCAATATATGTGACTAGGCAATCATCCAAAATAGTATCACCATCTTATTTCTCAACTTGCTATTGACTAAAGCATGTTGGTGAAAAAGTTTTGCAATATCTCCGGTCCTCTTCATTCTTGAATAATTCTGCAATAAGAATTTATTTCAATTAGTCATAAATTCATAATGACACAATTGAATTGAAGAAATAATACACTTAATTGTGTGTTTTCATCAGTTCATGTACCGTACTATCCAGAGCACAACACAAAAATATCAAGCAAACCCTAAATTAAAAATTGGGAACTAGACAATGGATGAATAGTGCCTCAAATCAGGCTGAGTCGAGTGCCGGAGTGCAGACTAGGCGATTGCCGCCGGCTTGCAATGGCGCCAGGCAGCCGGGATGAGGCAGGATTGCGCCTGGGACGGTGGTGCGGCTGACGCCAAGCGTCAGGCAGACCAAGGGCGCAAGGGGTAGGCAGAAGCGGAGGAGCCTCCTGCGCAGCCGGTGACCGAAGAGGATGGCAGAGGCGGGGACGGGGCGGCCAACGACTGGCGAGGTAGGCAGAGGCGGGGACGGGGTGGCCGACGGCTTGGTGTCAGACAGTCTTGTGTGCCTGCTGATGTCTACTACACAACCTTCTTCTTGTAGACGTTGTTGGGCCTCCAAGTGCAGAGGTTTGTAGGACAGTAACAAATTTTCCTCAAGTGGATGACCTAAGGTTTATCAATCCGTGTGAGGCGTAGGATGAAGATGGTCTCTCTCAAACAATCCTGCAACCAAATAACAAAGAATCTCTTGTGTCCCCAACACACCCAATACAATGGCAGGTTGTATAGGTGCACTAGTTCAGCGAAGAGATGGTGATACAAGTGCAATATGGATGGTAGATATAGGTTTTTGTAATCTGAAAATATAAAAACAGCAAGGTAACTAATGATAAAAGTGAGCACAAACGGTATTGCAATGATAGGAAACAAGGCCTGGGGTTCATACTTTCACTAGTGCAAGTTCTCTCGACAATAATAACATAGTTGGATCATATAACTATCTCTCAACATGCAACAAAGAGTCACTCCAAAGTCAGTAATAGCGGAGAACAAACGAAGAGATTATTGTAGGGTATGAAACCACCCCAAAGTTATCATTTCTGATCGATCTATTCAAGAGTCCGTAGTAAAATAACACGAAGCTATTCTTTCCGTTCGATCTATCATAGAGTTCGTACTAGAATAACACCTTAAGACACAAACCAACCAAAACCCTAATGTCACCTAGATACTCCAATGTCACCTCAAGTATCCGTGGGCATGATTATATGATATGCATCACACAGTCTCAGATTCATCTATTCAACCAACACAAAGTACTTCAAAGAGTGCCCCAAAGTTTCTACCGAAGAGTCAAGACGACAACGTGTGCCAACCCCTATGCATAAGTTCATTGAACCCGCAAGTTGATCACCAAAACATACATCAAGTAGATCACGTGAATATCCCATTGTCACCACAGATAAGCACGGCAAGACATACATCAAGTGTTCTCAAATCCTTAAAGACTCAATCCGACAAGACAACTTCAAGGAGAAAACTCAATTCATCATAAGAGAGTAGAGGGGGAGAAACATCATAAGATCCAACTATAATAGCAAAGCTCGCGATATATCAAGATCGTATCACCTCAAGAACACGAGAGAGAGAGAGAGAGAGAGAGATCAAACACATAGCTACTGGTACATACCCTCAGCCCCGAGGGTGAACTACTCCCTCCTCGTCATGGAGAGAGCCGAGATGATGAAGATGGCCACCGGTGATGGATTCCCCCTCCGGTAGGGTGCCGGAACGGGCTCCCGAGAGGTTTCTGGTGGCTACAGAGACTTACGGCGGCGGAACTCCCGATCTATTGTGCATCTCGATGTTTTTAGGGTATATGGATATATATATAGGCGAAAGAAGTCGGTCAGGGGAGCCACGAGGGGCCCACGAGGGTGGGGGCGCGCCCCTGACCCTCGTGGCCACCTCGAAGCTTCCCTGACATCCACTCTAAGTCTCCTAGATTGCTTCCATTCCAAAAATAACTCTCCCGAAGGTTTCATTCTGTTTGGACTCCGTTTGATATTCCTTTCCTTCGAAACACTGAAATAGGCAAAAAAACAGCAATATGGGTTGGGCCTCCGGTTAATAGATTAGTCCCGAAAACAATACATAAGTGTATAGCAAAGCCCTTAAACATCCAAAACAGGTAATATGATAGCATGGAACAATCAAAAATTATAGATACGTTGGAGATGTATCACCTACTATCTGGCTGCAAGCGAGAGGCGTTCATTGTTTTGGGTCATACCATTATTGGGCTATTTTTTCTTCTCTGGCCATCTCTATAGGTATGGGTTATAGGCCGGGTCAAAATCTCAGGGTGGGTCGCGGCCCACCCTGGCCACCCTGTAGCCCCGCCAATGATGGGAGGCATGGGCGCCATGGGAGGCTTCGGAGGCATGGGAGAAACTACGAGAGGCATGGGTGGCTTTGGAGCTACCATGGGAGGCATGGGAGGCATGGGAGCACCTACAGGAGGCATGGGTGGCTTCGGAGCTACCATGGGAGGCATGTGAGGCATGAGTTTTGGGTCTTTCATGGGAGGCATCGGAGCACCTTCAGGTGACATGGGTGGACGCATGGCTTCCAGTGTGCCACACATGCCTTCGCATGATGCCGTTGGAGATATTGCGAACACCGTCCAAGTTCCCGATGACAATGAGGCGCTTGAAAATGGAGAGGAGGAAGAAGACTCGTCTTCGGAAGAGGAGGAAGATGATGTGGCATGATTGTTGATGTTTCATTTGTTTCTGTGCAATTCTATTTGTCATGAACTTGGTTGGGTGGTTTTGAACTATGCTATGTTGCTTCAACTCATTATTTTGCATATTTGTTTTATGTTTGAAAGATCATCATATTATCAAATTGATATATGTTGTTTCATATTTGCCAAGCGCCAGCTGGTCGTGCGTGCTATATTTTACCGTGCCTGGTGAAGCGACAGCGGCGCACTAAAATTTATAGCGCTCGGAAAAGCAACCACCCCCTCCTGCGCGAAATCGCTATTTCGGCGCTGTAAAAGTTTTTTAGCACGCATATGTTGGAGGTGCTCTAATAGCTACGCGTTTGCGGAGCACCACAAGTTCCCTCGTGCGCTACCGCTTCCTAGCGTGGTTTGAGACCGCCTCTTCGTCGGCTTCGGAAATCGCGAGGAGCTCATCGGCGAGTTGCCGGCGGGTGAGCGCAAACACAATGGCCAAGTAATTTAGCGCCCACTGATGCTCCTCCTTGCTGGCAGCGTACACCGAGTCGACCTAATACGTGTTGTGTGTACCAAACGCTAGATACCGCTTCACAAAGCACTGGATTCGGAAGCCGCGACTTTTCCACCGAACCAAACACGTCATCAGTGTAGTCGGTGTATATCCATTAGTCGCCTCTCCTCCTCAAAAAAGAAAAAAGAAAGCTTAGGGATTCTATGACTCCCGCCGGTCTGCCTTGTCTGTTGTGGCCTTAGGACCATGACAGCACGGTGGATCTCTAACCCTTACCGGAGGACTCTGTTTTTAGTTGTTTTTTTTGGGAGTTGTTTGGATTTGTGTCCTCAGGAAGGCAAGACTGCTTCGGTTCCCTCAAAGTGGACTAAGATTCTCCACACCTAGCTCCCGTTTTGATGGTGTGTCTAGCATCATCGAAGCGTATGTGAAAATGTGTCTCCAATGGATCCGGTAGGATTGGATCGATGGTGCACATGTTTCTTCATCAGCAACGATTGTTGTTTTGATGTGTTGGCTCTACGAGGGCTTAGCACAACGATTTACCAACTGCCTACATAACAAGTGCCTAGCTCCGTCAAGGGAGGGCGTCGCGCCTCTGGCTCACTTCTGTGCTTGTAGTCGTCGCTAGGTGGTCTACGGAGCTAGATGTAATTTTTATTATTTATAATGTTTGCTCATGATTAAAGATAAATAGATCAAAATTTCCCACAAAAAGAATGAAGAATTAAAGGAACAAGCTAGAAGCACTTCAAAGGAGAAGGGTTCAGGCACCAATTACACATGCTTACAGCAAGTGACCCATAATTAGCCTAATACTGTAGATGGTAATAGCAGGGTTGCTAATATTTCCCAGCATTCTGAAGTGAACTAGCCTATTCTGATTTGCTCACATTAGTGGAGAACTGAAAATCCATCAATGCGGAAAGAAGCGAGATTAGCCCAAACACATTAGCCCAAACTGAGATCCTCGTCCAAACTGCTCACATTAGTCCAAACTGAGAACCTCGTCCGGTATCAGAACCACAAAACGAGATTACTCCATGTCTGAAGATTGGGAATCAAATCAAATCATCATGCAGTAATATTGCCTCTGTTATTTGGATAGCCGACTTATGTGCCAAACGAGACTTTGCATTTCAGCATTTTTATTATTCTCGCCACCAGTTAACTTTTTTGCAGAAACCATTTTGATTAACCTTCAGCGGTTCCCAAACGTTTGGATGAACCTCATGTCCAGTTCTGAACCTGGACGGATATAAAAGGTCCAGGCGGTGCTGCTGGTAAGACTCACAATTTCAAATTCACCAGACACGGATATGTATATCGTGATTTTGATGGCCCTCTTATCCAGATGAGTAGGAAATTCCTGCAGAAAGACAATTCACTTTTTGAGACAACCATACTTAGCCAGTAGCATAAATAAATATATTCATAACATTTATTACCTCCGTCCCACAAAGCTTGTCTTATACAGCATTTATCTAGATACGGATGTATCTAACACTAAAACGTGTCTAGATACGTCTGTATCTAGACAAATCTACGACAAGCTTTTTGGGACAGAAGGAGTACAAGGCAACCAAGTCCTAAAACGTGTATATGTATCAAGGCGAACTATATTCATTAGTGACAGAAAATGTATATGAAAACTTCAGTCAACAGAAATACTCGGTATCAGTCCACAAACATGATGGTAGTATGTATGCAGTGTTAAAATTAATATCTACGGAGGAAAAACAAGATCAACATAATGTTTAGTGCTATCTAAAAAAAATGATACTCCTTATGACCAAACAGTAGAACAGGATAGCCAAAATACCTAAAAATGCAGAGAAGAAAAATTAAAGGCCAGACCTACAGACTGCAGTCACAGCAAATGAGGCAAGGGCTGGCAATTCCTGATGGCACTGACTGCTTTGTGCTTGCCCTTTTATCATCTTATCTGCATCCACTGTAATGCCATCCTCTGCAAGTCCAAACCCCGTCAACGTCCTCACACCTTTGATGATACCAGGTCATCTTCTCACCATGTGCTGCCTGCAAAGCGTGCATATAGGCTGCCTCCACTGTAATGCCATCCTCTGCAAGTCCAAACCCCGTCAACGTCCTCACACCTTTGATGATACCAAGTCATCTTCTCACCATGTGCTGCCTGCAAAGCGTGCATATAGGCTGCCTCTTTACACCTTTTCCATCTGGAATTTATTTGGTAATAAAACTTTGCAACCGGTATATGTATCCAAACAAGGCTGGGCAGGTAAATCTTGTGTTGAATCATGCATATGACGTTGTAAAAACAGACAAGTTTGAGAGTCGAGAAAAAACAATCAACTGACGCAGAAATGACATGGTTTGGGTGTAGATGCACCTTTCGATTTGTGAAACGCCTGGCTGTGGTGGCGCATTTCCTTGACCCCAACTATTTGCCAATCTGCACAGGAACCATACACAATCAAACAAGCTGGGCTAATAATGGGGGTAGCGACCATACTAATATGGCATAGGAGGAGATACCTAAGATTGGAAATGGCGGTGACAAGCTGAGTTGCAGGAAGAAGACATGGCGACGAGCTGAATAGGAGGAAGGGAAAGTGGCAGGTGAATTTAGGGTTCATCATCAATTTGTTCGTTCAAGGACTTAGCACCCACCAGGGCCACGTGCCAGTGCTCAAAATCGCAGAGGGGGAGAGATGATATAAGTATATACACATACTACCAGCCCACAGTAGGCACCAATTCCACTTACAATACATAATGAGTAAAGATTAAATATTATTACAGATGGATGCATACGTTATCCATATACTACATGCAATTTAAAAGATACAATCTTAATTAATGCTACTCTCCTAACTTATGGGATCCCTAATATATAAACTCATGCACCCAATAAGTTCAGCTGATAAATTCATGAGAAACAAGTATAGTGTGCACATCACCATTTTTATTAGTTATCACGCAACTAGGGTATTCAAAAGCAAAGCACACTGTCTCTACTCTCTACCACTGTCATATGGCATTACTTGATCCGATAGACAGTATATATTTCTTTACAATAGGATAGTCGGGAATCATTGGAGATAAGGATTAGTGAAGATTAGGATCAACAGTTACCCCCGGTCCACTCAAATCCCCTCACGGTCCACTTTTCTTCCACTCCGCCCCTGGTCCCCCCTTGCTCTGCACCCGCACCCTCCTCCGCCGTTGTACCTCTCCGGCCGCCGCCCAGGCATCCTCGGACATACACAGCTCCCACCCACGGGCATGACCGCCTTGGACTATGCCGCCGTCCACCCAGGATCAGTCCGTAGCTAGGTACCCTCCGCCTCCCTGCCGCCGCCATCCATGGACACCACGCCCGATAGGTGTTCAGTCAAATGCCATAGGGCTTTTTTGTTGAACTTCTCGTTGTTTTCTAGAGTAAGCACGATGGCGGGGTACTCGGTGATGGAGGATGAGTTGTTGTGTGATGCGTGGAAGGTCGTATCTGCGGACTTTGTAGGCATGAGGCAAGGGCGCTCGCTGTTTTGGCAAACATGTGTTCTTCGTTTCTTGAGCAAAAGCACCTCACGCCCTACGACGTACACGTGATCCATGATCTCAATGTGAAGTTGGTAGCCCATCGGTGGTACACCATCTCCAACGCTGTCATGAAGTTTTGCGGTGCGGTTGCACGAGTGGAGACAATGTGGCCATCGCGCTCGTCGACCATGGAGATCATAAGTTTTGCTTCTTTTTGCTCTATATGTTGGTCAGTTCATTGATTCACTCAATGTTTCAACTTGATAATCATCAAGTTGTATAGCCCGGGCACGCTGGCGTGATGTACCACAGGACCAAGGGGAGGCAATTTACGTTTCATACATTGTTGGATGAAGCTCAAGGGCAACACTACGTGGGAGGACTTGTGCTGATTCTGACTCGAGTATCGTTGCATTTGGAATAGATGAATTCGAAGAACTTGTTGAACACCCGGTTATCTCAGATGTAATATTTACATTTGAACTATTGTTGTGCTAGAAATATTTGCAAGCTATTTATGGATGAATTGTGCTATTTTCTATAATGATTTTGAGTGCTATGGATAAAAAAGCAAGGGCGGGCATTTAGGGGACAGGGTTGGATGGACAGCCCCATATCCATGTACAGGGACCAGTCCGCAGACAAATATTGTGGCCGTTTTAAGGGATGGCATTGGAGATGCCTTAGCAACTCATCGATCAAGTCAAGAGTCATCCTATATATAAAAGGACTAGTGAGAATCTACTACAGTTCATAATTAAGCAAGAAAATAGTTGAGATTCTTCCTCAACCTTGCCACGCAGGGAGAGGGTTGTCTCTTAATCCCTCTCTCTAAAACTCTAGCACACACCATCGTATCATGGAATACCATTGCTTCAGTCTCAATGGGGACCAAATGGAGTGACGAAACATGTGAATAAATGACGCTGAAGCTCGAGAGATGAATAACCAGAAGGATAAGATGAAGATCACATGACCCATCCTGGTGAGGATGCAACTTTTTACTGCCAAAAACGATGCAATAGAACTCGCTAAACCAGCATTAAACAGTCTCCGTCATGTCCAGATGAAGGCAGGATGACCACCGCCATAAGGAGTGTCGGTACGCTGCCATCGGCAACAAAGGTCTAAACATCAGATGCAGACATGCGCTATGATCTTAACTTGTCCATTTGCAGCACAGCTAAAAGAACATCATTGGCAGGGTGGAAAGATAGATATGGCAACCTTCCACCATGGGTGGTGCTGCTCACAACAGCCAGGTCGTTGTACGTGACATCGCAACCAATCAGCCTTGAACCATCCAGCAAGAAGGGTGGCCTGCGATGCAAGAAAGTTTGCTGATGACTGCTAGACTCGGGGAATGTGGGCAGGCACCAAGGAAATGGTCCAATTGGTGTTAGCATGAGCATCCTGCAGTGCATGCTCATCGGCAGTGCCAACCGAAAAATGCAGATAATGAGCTTCACCACCAAGGAGGCTTCAATCACATCATCAAAGCTATGTGTAAGGATGCTTGCTCTTTTGGAAGTGAAAGATCAAAGGAGAGCAGCAAACCATCTGGTCCGACGACTACCGGTGACAATCACCAAGCAACAGCATCAACCAGGAAGGGAGAGTGCCACCACACATGTGGCAGATGTAGACGCAGGGACTGTCATATGATCTGCTTGTCTCCTACAAATGGCAGACGTTGCCAGGCTAGCGCTAATGCAACAGGCTTGTGCTCTTGTCATGTCGCCTGCCATCAATCCTGACCTCGACGAGGTTTCAAAAGGCTACATAAAGGACTTTCTTATGCACGTCTCAGTGCTGGATGGAGGCCAGCCTCATTCCGGCATTTGGCGATGCAATGGGAAAGGGAAGGCGGAGACGGGAGAGGCGGCTCAGGAGGAGTGCAGCTCGAGAATGACATTCTTCTTCCCTTAGTGGTGTATTAGGGTCAGGGCCGACTCAGCAACCCCCACCCAGGGCTGATGCCCTTGGTAGCACATTGCTAATCAGCAGACGTCCATGGTCACCCGTGGTACACATCACGTGCCATGTGCCCTTCATAGGTCCAAATGCACATGCAACCCATGCAGTGAGGGGTCGCTCTGATGACACCAATAACGCTTTGGCCCAAATACTCTTAATGCACTGCCCACCTGTGGAGTAGCCCCACGTGTACATGGCACCCCTCTCACACTTTAGTCCCCACTTCATGTCAAAAGGTTAGCCTGCAGGTGCTGTGTTTGGAACAGGTGTAAACTTCCCATACGAGACTAATCCCATCACAGAACTGCACATGGGCCTCACACAAACGAGCAGGGTATTGCATTATTGCTATTTCACAGCTTCACCCAACTCCCCCTATGTTGCCTCAACATAGCTGGTCCCAAGCCCGGGTAAAGGAGGGTTGTGTTAGGCTTGGCAAGCCAACGTCAAACTCAACCACTCTCATGGAGATGAAACCCAAAAGAACATCGTTGGGGCGTAACCCTCTTAGTGGCGCGCCATATCATAACCCAGGTGTATTGTCAAATGGGTAAGGGCCGGGCTGTCACCCCCTTGGTGGCGTGTCGTATCTTGATCTGGATACGGTGACAAGTTAGCAAGGATCATGTCGTCGCATCCTTAGTGGCACGCTACATCGACACCCGGGTGTAATAAAAAAGAGCAAGGGTCTTCGCATTTGACACAACGAGTGCAAAGGGTAAGGAAGCTAGCAGAGCCTAGTAGGATCTGCTTAGGTAGCTGGAACATAGGGTCCCTGACAGGGAGCTAGTTGATACAACGGTGAGGAGAGATGTTTATATCCTTTGTGTCCAAGAAACCAAATGTAGGGGACGGAAGGCGAAGGACGTTGAGAATACCGGCTTCAAGTTGTGGTACACAGGGACAACTGCAAACAGAAATGGAGTAGGAATCTTGATCAACAAGAGCCTCAAGTATGGAATGGTAGACATCAAGAGGCGTGGGGCCCGGATTATCCTAAGCTGGTAATTGGGGACTTGGTTCTGAATGTTATCAGCATATACCCCGCAACAAATAGGCAACAATGAGAACACCAAGAGGGACTTCTAGAAAGGCCTAGAGGACATTGTAGGAGTGTGCCTATTGACGAGAAGCTCTTCATAGGAGGAGACCTCAATGCCCACGTGGGTACATCTAACACAGGTTTTGAAGGGGTGTATGGGGGCTTTGGCTATGGCATCAGGAATCAAGGAGATGTCTTAAGCTTCGCTCTAGCCTACAACATGATTGTAGCTAACACCCACTTTAAAAAGAGAGAATCACATCTAGTGATTTTTAGTAGTGGTTAACACTCTAGTTAGCCAGATTGATTTCATCTCTAGAGAAGAGAAGACAGGCGTGCTTGCCTAGAGTGTAAGGTGATACTCGGAGAGAGTGTTGTCCCTCAACATAAGCTTGTGGTGGCTGAATTCTGCTTTCGGATTCATGTCCAGCGGGTAAGCGCGCCAAAGTCGCTAGAACGAAGTGGTGGAAGCTCAAGGAGACAGCTCAGGCTTTCAAGAAGAGGGTCATTAAGGAGGGTCCTTGGGAGGAAGCAGCTGATGCAGACAATATGTGGATGAAGATGGCAACTTGCATTCGTAAGGTGGCTTCAGAGGAGTTTGGAGTTACTAGAGGAAGTAGAAGCAAAGCTAAAGATACTTGGTGGTGGAACGATGATGTCCAAAAGGCTATTAAGGAGAGGAAAGATCGTTTCAGACACCTACATCAGGATAGGAGTGTAGACAACATAGAGAAGTACAAGGTGGCAAAGGACACAAAGCGAGTTGTGAGTGCTGCAAAGGGCAGGTGTATGAGGACCTCTACCAGCGCTTAGACACGAAGGCGAAAGGAAAATCTATAAGATGACCAAGATCCGAGAGAGGAAGACAAGGGATGTCAACCAAGTCAAATGCATCAAGGACGGGTCAGATCAGCTTCTGGTGAAGGACGAGGAGATTAAGCATAGATGAAGGGAGTACTTCAACAAGCTGTTCAACGGAGAGAATGAGAGTTCTACCATTGAACTGGCCGACTCCCCTGATGATACCAACAGGCATTCTGTGTGGCCAATCCAGGAGTCTGAGGTCGAGGAGGCAAGGCGATGGGCCCTGATTGCATCCCCATTGAGGTGTGGAAAGGCCTCGAAGACAGCAATAGTATGGCTAAATAAGCTTTTCAACCTCATTTTTCAAGCAAAGATGCTAGAACAATGGAGGCGGAGTATATTAGTACTCCCTCTTTCCCAAAATATTAGGCAACTAAGCCTTTTAGAAAATCCCAAAATCTAAGGCGTTTTAACACTCAACTCTCGATGTCCTCTCATGTACAATTAGCGTAAGCTAACCATTGCTAATCCTGGATCAGCCAACCATGTTTGTTGAAGGATATAATGAGAAACTTTCTATGACCATGGCTCAATAATTTTCGACTAGCCTTGCGCTAATTTCCGTGCCAAAAGCTTATACGCCCTACATAATGGTAAGGAGTACCAATCTTCAAGAACAAGGGGGATGTTCAAGGTTGTTCTAATTACCATGGAATTAAGCTGATGAGCCATCAATGAAGCTATGGGAGAGAGTCATTCAGCACCGGTTAAGAAGAATGACATGCATGACCAAAAATCAGTTTGGCTTTATGTCTGGGAGGTCTTCCATCGAAGCCATTTTCTTGGTACAACAACTTATGGGGAGATGCAGGGAGCAAAAGAAGGACCTGCTATGCTGTTCATTGAGTTGGAGAAGGCTTATGATAAGATACCGCGAAATGTCATGTGTTGGGCCTTGGAGAAATATGAGTCTCAACTAAGTATGTTACCCTCATCAAGGACATGTACGATAATGTTGTGACAAATGTTCAAACAAGTGATGGGGACATTGATGACTTCCCAATTAAAATGGGACTGCACCAAAGGGTCAGGTTCCCTAAATCTACCATAATCATCTAAATTAGTGTTTCTACATATCATTTCTTGCTGATGATCGGCAGTTGGCATCTTATTCAAGTCATCACAACTTATGGTAATCTACCTTTCAGGTATTGAAGTTTCAGAATTCAAAAAAAAAACTTCCTGGAATCTAGTATAAGTCTGACATGAAATTAAAAATTACCATTCACTAAACATACAATGTCACATAATTTTAGCACCATCTACAAGCAGAACTCCAATACTTAAAAACTCATCTCAACCCACAGTTCCATGAATGCCTCGCTGGTATCTTCAACATTTAATGTTGTTCAACCATGGAATCACTTGTAAGAAAACAGGCGACTAAAATTTTAATATGTTTTTGGTTGTTGATTGCATGTAGCTGGCCTGAAGTACTGCTACTGTTGACTCCTTCATGAGGCATCTCATTTGTCAAAACATCCTATAACTTCGCTTGTATTTGCTAATTCACAGCCACAAAAAGTTCAACTCAACCCAAAAAATCCGCACATGCCTCACCACTGTCTTCAACAATTAATGTTGCTGAACCATGTAAGCAGTAAAAACCAGCTAGTACAATTTTAATATGTTATTGGTTGTTGATGGCATGAGCTGGTATGAAGTACTGCTACTACTGATTCCTTCATGAAGCATCTCATTTGTCCAAACGTACCTATAACTTTGATTGTAGTTCCTATCAAAGCCACCAACAAGTTGCTAGCTTCAATCCTGTATTGCTGGATGCAAACTACTGTTCTCACGAATTACCTGTTATCACAAGAAGTTTCATTGGTGTGGCTGCAACAGCAAAGGGTAAAAAAATAACATAGCAGAGGTTCCTATCACCTTACAAAGGTTTAACAGCACTGTCAAAAGTAATTTCTAGCAATGCATGTAACTGTTCAAACACTAAAATGCCTGATAATACTGTGAGCAGTATAGTTGAATACTTGACTATCTTGCTGGACACAATACTTACAAGATTAATCAACATATTAACAGAAGAACTTAATAAATCATTCCTGCTTATAAAGTTTTGGGTTGGTGGTCTGGTCGTCCGTTCAGCCCTTCCAGTGGCGGAGCTACGTACAATGCTGAGGGGGCCGCTGCCCCCCCAGCCGTGGCATATTTACTGAAGGAAAAAAAATAAGAGCCCTAAATTAAGAAGATTATTGTCATTTGGCCCCCCCAAAGGTATATTTTCTCTTTGGCCCCCCCTTCGATTCTCTGCTAGCTCCGCCACTGAGCCCTTCCTAATAATCCTACTTATAAAGCAGTGAATGGGCAGAGAAGACACGGCAACAACGGTGGAGCAAAGGAAATGCAGGTTATGGAGGCTCCAATTACGGTTAGGGTGGGGTGTGTGTACGGTAGGGGGGTGGGGGTAGATGGATGACCTTATCTGACACAGCACAAGGTTGTGGAGGAACAACTACACCTTGCTGCTACAAAGTGTAAATTGCTGGAATTGACGGAACTACTTCAACATGTTGGGACGCTAATACAGGCTGATATGGCAGCAGGAGTTCAATCCAAACCTCCTAGAGCACAAGATCTTGTCCAAGATCTTAGATCAGAACACTAAGTTCTATTATAGGAGTTCTGTTATAGGTAGTGGGATACATAGTACGCTTACAAACTAGAGGTGAGGACCTCTATTTATAGGCATTCGGAAACCTTCACACCTCAACTTCTACTCATAGCTAGAAGACTCTAGAAAACAGCAGCTAAAGCAAACAAAACAAACAAATACTAGACTCGAGTAGAAGTATATAGTAGTCGTCAAATGGATTTGATTTTCCGATTTTATTTTAATTTTTCTTCTCCTTCTTTCTATTGTTCCTCACCATTATCTCAAGGCCGCGCTACCGGACTTGCAACTGTCATAGCAACCAAAATCGAGTAAGGAAGTTGGAGGTCGGAGAAGATGGAGTCGTTGCATTTCAGCTTATCAAGATCGAATGTGGTTCGGGTAAATTGCAACTGCTGCACTGCGCATGCTCCCAAACTCACATTCGAGAGAGTCAACACTCCTCTCCTACAAACGTCAGCCAGTCGTACCTATGCTATAAGCCTTCGATCCCAGAGTGAATTAATTCAACATATAACTCGACTAAACATACTTAAAAGACTGAGTTTACTAGAGTCAAAGATAAAATTTAATGTCGATTACATTTGCATGGCACCGGCAACTTACTAATGGTACTCCCTCCGTTCCTAAATATAAGTCTTTTTAGAGATTCCAATGTGGACTACATACGGAGCAAAATGAGTGAATCTACATTCTAAAATATGTCTATATGCATTCGTATGTAGTTCGTATTGAAAATTCTAAAGGGACTTATATTTAGGAACGGAGGGAGTAATAGAAATCCAAGTTGTGTGACATAATCATAATTTTTTTGTGATAATGATATTTTTATTTGATATTTCACTCTACTGATAGTTGATCCAATTATGTAGCACATATTCGACTGGATGTTGTGAAACATGATTTGTATAACTACTCCCTCCGTTCCTAAATATTAGCCCTTTTAGAGATTTCAATATGGACTACTTACAGAGAAAATGGGTGAATCTACACTCTAAAATATGTCTATATACATCCATATGTAGTCTGTATTGAAATATCTAAAAAAGCTTATATTTAAAAACGGAGGGAGTACAATGCTGAAGGTACTAGATGGTATGGTTACAGGGGATTATACAGACCTAGGCTAGATGAGCGAATAATTGAGATATAATAGATAGGTTCTTCTTGCCTAGCTCAAACATAGATAGATGACATCCTTAAGCAGTGCATGCTTATCCTTGACTTTTCCTAACACAACATGAACTCCTACGGAACCAGCGCCTTTTGATCTTAGATTATACATCCTTTTATAATAATATTTCCCACAAGACTCTCGCACATCCATTTATCCACAATCTCCTCCTGTGATACGACCATGACCTTGGCCTTCTTGATGGCAATTCTACCGCATTCGAACTACCGATGCACTCATGGAACACACTAAAATCCACAACGCCTGAGGTAAATGACCAACAAAATGGGAATACAGGTACATACAACAAAAGCAATGCCACTTTTCCCATGCAGTAACCAAAACACTCTACTCATCAGTTACACTAAGTGGTAAATCATTTTCAGATGGGCTTGCTTTCAAAACAGCTGAAGAAGAATAGGTTCAACAAATGCAAAAATGATCACCTCTCTATGAAAATAAATGGACAGGGAGCTAGGGAGCCAGAGACACAAAGGCAATTGAGTGTACAGGCATGTCCTTAACTGATTCGCTGTTAGATGGAGCATCAGGCAGCACAAAATTACTTGACTAAGCTATGAGTTCCTCCCAAATGAGGGTTTGCTTACTGCTTCATTTTTCAGATACTAAGCTTTCTTACTCCCTCCGTCCGAAAAAGCTTGTCCCTCAAATGGATGCATCTAGCACAAAGTTAGTGCTAGATACATCCATTTGAGAGATAAACTTGGGACAAGTTTTTTCGGACAGAGGGAGTACATATCTTGATATGGACAAATATACCTACCACACAAACCAGTCAACTACTGAACAAGTATGAATTCCTAGTTTATTTAGCTAGCATCACCGCAACATATTTGCAACGGCATTTTGAAGCGTACATGCCTTTTCAATAGCAAATAAATAACCTATGCTTTGCCTACCAACAAAGTAGTAGATGCTGTTTCCCTACAACTGAAACAACACTGTAGAGGGCAGCACAGGATACAGTTACTGAAAGCAAATATATAACTGTAGTTACAAATAGTGCAAGAATTCTCCGTACCTCCAAAAAGAAGCCGCAGTCTATGTCATAGGAGTTATGCCCTCACCACCTTCACCAACATGCATGTCCTTTCCATTGGGCAAGGTCTTGTTTCCATTGCTTTCAACATCTGTCTGCTTACTTGACTTCCTCTTGCTATATTTCTTCTCATACCGATCCACCTTATGCCAATCCACCAAACTATTATGTTGTTTAGTCTCAGGAAGACCTTTCCTTTTACCTCTGGGACTCTCCTGAGGGCGTTTACCTTTACACTCCAGTGCAAGAACCACAGGGACTGTGGGATCAGATCCTAAAGCCTCAGATCCTAAAGCCTGACTAGCATTCCAGTTGCTTCCCATCTCTGCTCCGGTCTCGAGATAGTCCAGATGATCCATCATATTGGTTACACAAAGTCCCAGATCCTCATCAACCTTCCTCCCATAAACCAATCCGTTCTGCCTCTTGCCCTGTCTATTGCCCTGCCCTGCCAAGACAGCCACAGGTGCACTGCCAGAACGTGAAATCCTCGGTGATCCGTTGATCGCCAAATGAAGCTGCAGCGCCAATGCCTCATCTGGCAGGTCCAGATCACCGGGACCCTTGCTCTCTGACCCCTCGCCTACAGGAACGAGGGCCATCGCATCCTTCCAAGCTGGCCTCACCTCCTCCACAACCTTCCTCGGCGAATTCAACTTAGCAGCAGCGACAGGCCCCCCCTTCCTCCGCACTGCAGGACTAGGCTCTCTGATGACCAACTCCAGCTTAGGAACGGATTCGGCGCCCTCATTCTTGCTACCCACCTTCACTGTGGGGCAGCAATCGACGCAGACGAAATTCTCCAAATCTACAGGCCGGATCAGGGCAGTACGGTGCTCAGCGGGGATGCAGTGGTGGTGGACGCAGCAGTTGCAGCTGCGGCAGGTGACCGAGTCATCGTGCGGCAGGTTGTCGAGGTTGAGGCAGTAGGAGCAGACAGCGCCAGAGCGAAGGAGGGAGATACATTCAGAGCAGAGGAGGACGACGCGCCAGAGGGAGCGGAGGGGACGGAGTGGACGTCGCTTGGCGCCCGGCGCCGGCTGCTGGAAGCGAACGGAGCAGCAGTGGCAGCGGTTCAGATCGGGCAGGCCGCGCGTGGGCGCGGGGTGCGGCGAGGTCGGGCGGGGGGGCGCTGCACGGCGGCGCGGGCGATGTTTCGAGAGGAGACGGGACGGCGGGGTGGCGGGGTCGGCGTCGGGGACGGGGGCGGCGGTGGCGGTGGCGGTGGCGGAGCTGGGTGCGGCTTGCACCATGGGAAACCTAGGGTTTGGGGTGGGTGGTGGGGAATCCGGCCCGCGGAATGGGGTTTGCTTGGTCGCGATGTATGTTGCCCGGTGGTGCGATGTTCCGGGGAACCCAACTAGATTTTGGAAAGGGGATGTTTTGCATTTTGTTTGAATATAAATCCATTCGATGGCATGGCTGAGAGCTTGTATCTTCCAATCCCTGTTTCCAAGTCCGTTTGATTTCTGTGGGGTTTTTTTAGATTTTTTTGCAGCCTTAAAATCAAAAGGTCAGGAAATGACACGTGCATTAGTTTAGGATATGATAGTGTACTATTTTCGTGTGTGCTTAGTGATTCTCTTGTTTTGGTTTGCCGGTTAACTTTGTGGATTGTCGGGCGGTGGTTTGTTGCTACATGTGATTTGACCATGATGCATCATGTCATGGTTGTTCTTATGTTTTTCGAGGGGGGTTGCCAGTTCGTCTTCTTCCTCTCTTTGTATCCCATCGTCTCTGGAAGACTCCCACAAAATCTAAACACATTGCCACCGACGTACAAGCCTATAAAAAAGGGTTCTTCTCCTTTTCAACATTCATCGTCGTCGTCTATGTTATTTGCCACAACCGCCATGAGTAGATGTCCTCCGAGTTGATCATCGTCACCATCCTTGTCATTCAGCAATCCGTTGTCGGCTGCACTTCCGTAGCCACCCACCTCGCCAGCTTCAATGTTGCCAGTCGGCTTAGCTCCTCGCAAAAGCACGACGGCACATTGCAGCATAGCATAGGTGAACGCTGCCAAAAGACGGTGTTGAGGGCGTCTCCTCATTCGGGTTGCGCATATTAGCGGCTTTCCACGCGGCCATGCCCATCACTCTTCCTTCCCTTCTCTCGACGACGACGGCGGCCATGTGCATGCCGTTCATGGCCTTCTTGGCAAGTGGCGGCCACGTCTGCATTGTCACCTCCCTCTTGGTCGGCCATGGCATGAGGCGGCGGCGCCCTTATTTGCGTCGTGTGCGCCAAATGTGCACGCCCCGTGCACGTTGCTGACGAGCGACCACGACGTGTAATCGTAGCGCACACGTATGTGTTCGTCCATGCAGCTAAGAGACGCATCCTCGCGCTTAGGTGGCAGTTGCTTCTCGGGTCCCCGCGCCTGCAAGACGCATCAACCTCACATGGCGGTGCCCCCGCAATTTGCCGCCCCGAGCTTGCATGGCCCTGTTCCGGTGTGAGATACAGCTAAGGAAGATCTTTGCCCCACACCGAGCAGACGTAGATGCTTTTCCAGTGTGGGTTCCCCTATTTTTTCTCTTTGAGTATGGATTGATTGATCCGCACGGTGCATATTGCAATGGCATATGCAACGGAGCTAATAATCTCTTGATGCCAGCGACCTCACCGGGGAGGCGTGATTCTTGGATACACTTATAGTTGCAAATGTTGCATTGACCGGAAGATTCGATTAAGTTTCACACAGCAGATTGCAACAGCCCTTTGCTCATCGAAGATACAGGTAAAATTGCTCAACCCCCATCGTATCAAGTTGGTGTATCTGGTAGAAGTTTTTTTTGTCACGCAAAGGAAACTAATATGTGTGTTTAAACACTGATGTGCCCGTGCAATGCATCCGTTTGTCGCATTAAATAATACATTGAAAGCACAATTGCTCCCTAGGTGATTTTGGTAATTAATGTCAACATATCTCTTGTTGGACTAACATTTTTATCTAGTATTTTTCAGACAAGTTCAACATTGGAGTGGCATGGACTAAAGGATGTGGGAACTCCTTCAAGATGCTAAGGACAAAGGATTGGCTCAAGCTTCAAGCTCAAGACTCTTCATCTTACATTTTAGTGATACAAGATCACATTGAGTCTATAGGAAAAGCCAATACTATCAAGGAGGGATGAGGTGTTGCTTAATGAGCCTCTTGCTTCATGTGCTTAGTGATATGCTCCAAAACCCCCAGCTACTTTCTCACATCCACAAATGACCTAAACCTAAAACCAAAATCCGCCATACCGATTCCTTCTATCAGGCGCCACCGAGTTTGGATGTCTTAGCCACTGCCACAAACCCTAGGCAAATCGGTCTTACCGATAGGGATCTCGGTCTCACCGAGATGGGATTATAATCTTTCGGTGTATGTCCATTATCAAAATCGATCTCACCGAGTTTGAGCAATCGGTACTACCGAGATTACAATGCAAACTCTCTGGTTAACTTATTATCAAAATCGGTCTCAGCGAGTTTGAGTAATCGGTCCCACCGAGTTTGCCTGACCAACTCTCTGGTTAGCTAATTGCCAAAATCGGTCTTACCGAGTTTGTGTAATCGGTCTCACCGAGATTACGTTATGCCCTAACCCTAACCATATCGGTCCTACCGAGTTGCATTTTCGGTCCCACCGAAAATCCTAACGGTCACTAGGTTTACTAAATCGGTCTGACCGAGTTTGTTGAATCGGTCCCACCGAGTTTGGTAAATTGTGTGTAACGGTTAGATTTTGTGTGGAGGCTATATATACCCCTCCACCTCCTCTTCATTCATGGAGAGAGCCATCAGACTAAAACTACACTTCCAACTTACCATTTCTGAGAGAGAACCACCTACTCATGTGTTGAGGCCAAGATATTCCATTCCTACCATATGAATCTTGATCTCTAGCCTTCCCCAAGTTGCTTTCCACTCAAATCTTTTTTCCACTAGATCCAAATCCTATGAGAGAGAGTTGAGTGTTGGGGAGACTATCATTTGAAGCACAAGAGCAAGGAGTTCATCATCAACGCACCATTTGTTACTTCTTGGAGAGTGGTGTCTCCTAGATTGGCTAGGTGTCACTTGGGAGCCTCCAACAAGATTGTGGAGTTGAACCAAGGAGTTTGTAAGGGCAAGGAGATCGCCTACTTCGTGAAGATCTACCGCTAGTGAGGCAAGTCCTTCGTGGGCGACGGTCATGGTGGGATAGACAAGGTTGCTTCTTCGTGGACCCTTCATGGGTGGAGCCCTCCGTGGACTCGCGCAACCTTTACCCTTCGTGGGTTGAAGTCTCCATCAACGTGGGTGTACGATAGCACCATCTATCGGAACCACGCCAAAAACATCCGTGTCTCCAATTGCGTTTGAATCCTCCAAAACCCTTTCCTTTACATTCTTGCAAGTTGCATGCTTTACTTTTCGCTGCTCATATACTCTTTGCATGCTTGCTTGCTATGTGTTGTGAATGTTAAAATTGTGCCTAAACTCCACTTAAACTTAAAAGGGCTAAAAACTGCAACTTTGGTACTTAGTGTCTAATCACCCCCCCTCTAGACACCTCTTCTCAAGGTCCTACATACATGCATGAGCTAATCACCTTGGGAGGGCTGTTAAAATTTCACCGTGAAAGTACATCAGATAGTGAGAGAGCTATGGGACTAACCTGTGTGGTTGTTTACTGAAACTAAATTGTTGCTAATCTGCTTCAGTTATGAAAAGGTTGGCAATTGTTTGTATGCATTAGGTGATAAGCAAGTGAAAGTAGTTGAATGGAAATGGTATGTTTTTCATTGTGGTTGTTGGATATATTAAGCCTATGAACAGACGCTAGGAGGTTATTCGAAGTTTAGTTGGTTGTTGAAGAAGAATCAATTCATAAATGAAATCTTCACGTCAGTGGAACCTGAAAACCCAAACCAATTTCAGTAATCTCGTTTCTATAAAAGAGAAAGTAGGCGGAAGCCTAAGAGGGCCAACCGAGCGAAGCTCTTTTTTTTGTCGTGCCGTGAAGTGCAATTTTCTTGTATGTGTTTTAGAGAGGTTGTCGAAAAAAGACGATCTATAGAGATTCCCCATCTATATCCAATCGAGAATAGAAGCGAGTCACTTCCGGCGTTGGCTTGTAGTCTCTGCAGTCGGCACACGCACGCGCCCACCATCATGCCTCCTTGGTTCGGGACGAAGCCAAGCGAGACATGCGATAGACGAAGGAAGCGCCCACCCAGCAGGAGGGCTAAAACCTGTAGTTTTGAAGTTGCAAACTCCAACTTCGAAGCTGGAGTGCTTTAGCCCTTTTTAAGCAAGAATCACCGTTTCAGCTTCATATAGAAGATATGGATTTCTATATAATTTAGCCAATTGAATTTTACATTATATTGTGCCTGTCTCGGTGAAGTTGTTAGTTTGGAAAATCGTGCACCGAAAATTGGTAGTCTGACAAATAGTGTACCGAGACTGAAGTTGCTAATCTTGTTGCATAAGACATGCCTTCATAAAAAGAATGTAGGCTTCCCTACTTCCACCCCTTTTGATTTGCTTCCTTCTTGTAGTTATAATAAAGGCATTATATCATAATCTTCACTTTTGTATCCTAGTGCATTAGACTAGATGGAATAAACTGATATGCTAATAAACAAGTAAAATGTACTCCTTACTTGAAACAAAGGAGAGGAAACATTCCTCTTCATTATTTGTAGTGTATTTTTCAAGAATTGCTCTATAATATGTTGTGCCCTTAGTGCAGAAGAAATAATGATGCTAACTTGGTGTTTATAGTGACAAAACAAGGGTCAATGATTGTATTAGTGCTTCTATGATTGTGGTGTTCTATTTTTCATAATTCCTACATACCGTCGCATTCTCTCTCTCTCTCTCTCTCTCTCTCTGAGATATTTTGGACCTCTTGGCAATTTACATGGGGTAGGGTACAATGGTTGCGTGTGTTTTGCGGGTTTCTTTGTGTCGTGCTTGATTTCAGTTTGGGAACTAATGAGATGCCTTTGAAAGTCCTTTTAACTTTAAATTTTATCATGATTTACACATCTTTGAATAAGGAAACATTGTCCAAGTGCATAGCTTCTGAATAGATTGATTCCATGTTGTTTATTTTGTAGCATAGGAGAGTTGTTTTGCATGATAGAAAAAGTTACGGTGGGCAAACTTGTGAATATTGAATCTTTGAGTGTTGTGCCATTTCTAGAGAACCAATCTTCAATTCTGAGTGTGGTCATTCTTTTTCTTGCATTCATTTCATTCCGACATCGTTAATCTCCTACCCGATGACTTTCGCTAGCTCTATCCTAGCCCACTACAAGCATAATTCAGCCCCAAGCAATGTTGGTTCTAACGATCATCAAATGCCCAAAACACTAAGGACGAGGGAGGGAGAGGCACAACACAACAATAGCTTTGTATTATACCCACTTCATAATGCGGTTAATCCGTCTCTGGTTAGTTAAGAATGTGGGCAATGTGATGCTTCTAATGCAACGTTGTTGATGAATTCATCCGAGGAGGGAGAGAGGCAGAGCAGTAGTATTGGCCTCGGAGAAGATTAGCAACGGAAGCTCATATATTATTTTGCTCTCTTCCTTGGTAAATCTAGTACTAGATATGTGAAAGGTTATAACTCATAGTACTAGTGTGCTTCATGTATATTAATTGGCAAAAAAAGGTAGTAATATACCAATGTACATTCTTTATATTGATGTTTACTTTGTCCTTTTCTCCTTAAAATAATTAGTTGTTTTCGGCAACCAATGCAAGTTTTCACATGTTAAAAGATGGATTGCATTGACCATTGTCTCGCTTAATTGACGTCATTGTCCATCTTTTAAATTTAGCAAATTGAGTATATTATCTCGCTTTCAATATCTCTCATTTGCTTCAGTATGTTAGTGTTTTCTTTTCATATATCTTTTTTTTGAAAGGAAAGCGGTAGGGGAAGCCCTCCACAGCGAGTTTTTTTTAAATAATAAGAACCCAAATTCGCGCCCGTGAGGACTTGAACCTGGGTGACTGGGTTGTACATCCACTCCACTAGCCAAGTGAGCTAGGCTCACTTCCTTTGATACCTCACTTCTTCCGACCTTCTTGATTTAGCAATTTGAGTATTTCATCCTGCTTTTGGAAATCTCTCGCCTACTTTTGCTATCTCTTAATTGTCGGCCACTTCTTGGTTGGTTCAGAATAATATATAAGGAACCCCAATTTAATGATAAAATTCGTCTATTTTTGAGTAACGTTTGGTCTTAGCCGTTCTTATGGAGTCTACCTTTCACAAAGTACATGTTATTCCTAGCGAGAAAGATATTGGATACAAGAAGCCTTGTGATAGTACTTCAAATATCATTGCGAAGTTTGTTACGTCAACATGGCACTACTCACTACACATTTGCTCTTTCTACTAGTGGTTGGGGCGTCACCCTGTGGCCCCACTTGAGAGAAAGTTGTGCACATGTTTTCATTAAAAAAATACATGGGGTCCTTGCCTTCATTTAAAAAACATCTTTGCATAGTCCTTCATTTAAAAAAATGTGTTGTTTTCTCACCTCCGTCTAAGAAAAAAAATGTTTCAAAAAAAATCATCACCTCAATCTAAAAAATATATTTCAAAAGATTTCTCACCACGCCAACCAGCTTGCGCCATGTGGCATTGCTGGTTGGCGGCCCTTCTTCCGATGCTTAATGAGTTCAATAGCAACTCAAGCAAGTGTTTGTGAAAAATAAAATTAAAAACTCCTGAAGCGATTGTAAGTTTGTGGCTTTGTGTTACAGAATGCAACTTGACCCTGCATGGTGAACTAAACATTGATTGACTGTAAGAACGATGTCTTCTAATCCATAAAGTCGCAACGGGATCCCTGCTTCTTGTTGTTATCCCTGTTTTGTAAAGTTCTTTAGTGTATACAAAGTTCAGCCTTAGTGCTCTACATATCCTCTTGTGTCACGGTATGATTCCCAATCCATGTGGTACAGTTACTCGAAAGGGAACCAGTTTAATTTTATTAATGAGTCAATGAAGGCATAGAAAGTGTGGCCATCAACACCGCTCAATAATTCACTGCAAAAGAAAACACCATCCACTAATACCTGATCCATCCTATTTAAAATTAAAATTGGTCATTTTTTAGTACTGATTTCGTGTTGGATTAGAAAATTAAAAGAAAGTGGATCAAGGGTACAAAATCTGTAGGAATACCCCAAATCCAAAACCCTAGCAAAACCCTAATTTCCAAATTATATTTGATTTCACCAAAATGAATACAAATGGGAACGAATAAGGATGATGAGCTTACCTAATGCGCCGCAACGTTGTTTTTCCCTTCGGCAATCGCGTACCACTCACCGCTACGCGAGGGCAAGGATGTCGTGACGACGTCACCTCCAACTGGAGGGAACGTCGCCGCCTTGCTCATGGACGAAAGATTGCGCGGCTTCCAGGTTGCACTCGCCGCCGTCACCCCAAATGGAACCACACGACGTGGATCTCCTGCCCCTCGCTGCCCCGCATGAGCGTGCCGCCAGTAGCTATGCTCAACAGAGGAGCGGCGGACTCGGTCCACGGCACGCTGCTCCGACAAGCACAACCACCGTGTTGTTGTGAAAGCAGAAGAGAGTGTGTCGTCTCCAGCATCGCCTCTCTCGACGGGAACTAGAAAATTGGGGGTAGGAGGAGATAAATGAGCTAGGGTTAGCTAGGGCCACGATTTCTGCCATCCGCTAGCAACGCGAACGAATCGGACGGCTCAGGGTGACTCAAAACTTTGAACAGGCCTTCGGGCGTTAATGGGCCATTTATTGCCATGGGCTCTAGCCCAAGTCATCTCAGCCCAATAGAAATGATATTTTGTGTGGGTTTTAGCTATTAGACTATTGGGGCCAAAATATTCCTGGCATTTTCTTTGTCTATTTTCAGTGAAAGTGTTTTTGGACTGTTTTAAGCAGAAATTGCCTAAAATATGATGAACTAAAATATGTCATTGTTCATGATAAAATTGAACTAGCGAGATACATTCAGGCTTTATGATGTGTTGATTAAATTTGATGTTTAATTTGAGAATGATATGACTCTAAATTTATTTTTGGCCAAGGTTGTCTTATTTTTATTAGACGTCACTAGAATGATGTAGACCAAAAATGAAACTGGAATGATATATACCATAAATAAAGTACGTCATTTAGTCTTTGCCTAATGTTTTCATTGGAGAATTCTACAAACATGTGTTCATTTTTAATATAAGTGGTTTTTGTCCGTACAACGTAGCTTGTATAATCTGCAACATTAGATTTGTTTCCTTGGCACGTGCTATGCACGTATAGATTTAAGTATTACTGTGAAATGTTATAAGTTGAGAGGGAACTGCTGACAATTTTGGTTAGTATATGATCATATTGCTATATTTGTTGACTTCTTTTCTCAAGTAACACATACCACGATTATTATTTTTGTGGGTACACATGCAATTATTAGGACTGACTGACTAATTAGAATTTTACGCACAAAGTTAATTATACAAAAAAAGAAAAAGGCAGGGTCATAATGTCTGTAAAATGAATTTATAGAAGAAAGTAAAGGCTATCTAGTAGTACAACCTTTACTTAGGGCATCTCCAACACCGACCCTCAAACCGGTAGTATCCGTCATGATGCAGCTGTCCGGACCCTGGAAGCCATCCAATGTCGAATGTCATGGATATAATCTTGACAATTAAGGGTAGGAATGTAGAGGCAATCATACCTACCAAACGGTGCAAATGGGAGTACGCTCAAGGAATTATACATGTTCGGGCCCTCTGCGGTGGAGGTAATACCCTACTCCCGTGGTGCTCTTAGCTCTTGGCGTAAGGTAGTGTGTCGATGTTCCACCTCCAGCCCGGGGCTTCCCTCCTGGCTTATATAGAGTGCGCCGGGTAGGGGTACATAATGGGCTAGTATTAATGCTATTCATGGCCTCAGGTGTGGCCGTCTGTTTCATGGCATTTACTACTAGTAACTGTCGTATTTTACTGGATTATACCGCCGTTGGGTAACTACTGTCATTAAGACGTCATGGCTGAGATGTATCCTAGGTAGCTGCCAACTGAGGGCCTAGTCGACTGCTCCTTTCGTCTTCGGCCGAGTGCTGGTGTTCAACAGTTGGTTGGCCCGCCATTCGACTACTAGGACTTAGTGCGGTTCTGGGCCACCCTCCTTATCTTTGATGGCCTGGTTCCAGAGCCCCTTGGCCCATAGCCTTCTGGACTGTATGTGATACAAGTCATGGGCCTTCGGTGGGTCATTCATATAATTGGGCCTACTCCATATTTATAGCCCCGGCATTAGGCCCCGAGTCAGCCGAGGTCTCGCCAGAGAATAGACATCCGCTTTCTCCTAGCAAGGTATCTGACTGTTCGGGGAGCTTAAGGTTTGATTGAGAGACCTGAACGAACTTAGTATGTTCCTGCCCTCGAAGGGCGGAGAGGTGAGCAACTAGAATAAGACTCAATGATACCCATTTTCAATCCCTTATGGAGAGGACGACTCGTGGCCCGACTGTGGGCGTATCATCAAATTCCGAGTGGCAGTCCGAGGCGTCTGGGCTTGATTGGATCAAGCATCACCATTCAATATCCTTTCCTTTGGGAGGAACACCTGTCGGACGCCTTTCTGCAGAACCAAGTCTACGCAGCCGGATATTTGGTTCCCCTGAGGGAATACGACTCATGCCTCGGAGGATATCACAGGCGCCCCTTGATCTTACCCAGAACGGATAAGCGACGAGTGTCAATTCACTCGGTTTTCTTCGAGTGGTGGGCACTCGAATAGCCATCGTGCCTTGGGCACAAATCGTTCGACCCCGAATGAACCTTGTCGGCCGATCTGATTTATATTTCTCAGCCTACTAGAACTCGAGTCATCAACCGACTGGAAGATGAGTCATCAGTCGACTGGAAGGCCAATCGTCAACAGTCATCATTTGGATCTCTGTGAACTGTCACATCGGGATCTTTTGCGTGTCTGACAAGCTTCTGTCTGACCACTCGTGTGGGAAGACTCTTTGGGTTATGTACTCCTTTTGACAGAAAACCCAAGTGGCGCTTTGATACGTCTTCGACATATTTATAATTTTTTTATTGTTTCGCGCTATTATATTATCAATCTTGTATGCTTTATATGCAATTTTATATCGTTTTTGGGAACTAGCCTGTTAACCCAATGCCTAGTGCCAGTTGTTGTTTTTTGCATGTTTTTGGTTTTACAAAAAAAACCTACCAAACGGAGTCCAAACACGATGAAACTTTTTGACAATTTTTTTGGACTAGGAGGGACCCTAGAAGCTTCGGGGGGAGGACCAGGAGCCAGACGAGGGACCCTAGAAGCTTCAGAGGGCACGCTGATACGTCTCCGTCGTAACTATAATTTTTGATTGTTTCATGCCAATATTCTACAACTGTCATATACTCTTGGCAACATTTTATATTATTTTTGGGACTAACATATTGATCTAGTGCCCAATGCCAGTTCCTGTTTGTTGGATTTTTTTGTTTCACGTAATATCCATATCAAACGAAGTCCAAACGCGATAAAAATTTACGGAGATTTATTTTGGAACATATGTGATTTTTGGGAAGAAGAATCAACACAAGATGGTACACGAGGTGGACACGAGGCACCAGGGCACGCCCAGGGGGTTGGTCGCGCCCTAGTGGCTTGTGAGCACCTCGTAAGTCGGTTAACCCCCTTCTTCCGCCGCAAGAAAGATAATATCTAGAAAAAAATCATGTTATAATTTCAGCCCAATCAAAGTTACGGATCTACGGAAATTTAAGAAATGATTTTTAGCCAGAAAACACGAAACAAAAGAGAACAGAGAGAGAGAGAGAGAGAGAGAGAGAGAGAGAGAGAGAGATATCCAATCTAGGAGGGGCTCCCGCCCCTCCGCCGCCATGGAGGCCATGGACCAGAGGGGGAACTCTCCTCCCATCTAGTGGGGAGGCCAAGGAAGAAGAAGGAGGAGGGGGCTCTCTTCCTCTCTCTTCCGGTGGCGCCGGAACACCGTCGGGGCAACCATCGTGATGGCGATCTACACCAACAACTTCGCCGCCGTCATCACCAACTCTCCCCCCCCTTTATGCAGCGTGATATGTCTCCAACGTATCTATGATTTATGAAGTATTCATATCATGTTTACAACAATTTTATATGGTTTTGGTATGATTTGAATAGAACTAACCCGGACTGACCCTGTTTTTAGCAGAACTACCGTGGTGTCATTTTTTGTGCAGAAATAAAAGTTCTCGGAATGGGCTGAAAATTTACAGTGATTTTTTATGGACCAAAAGAGACCCCCAGAGCTTCGTGGGAGGACCAGAAGACCCACGAGGGCACGACAAGCTCGCTAGGTGCACCCTACCCCCCAGGGAGGGGGTGAGCTTGTCGTTGCCTCGTGGACCCCTTGATGTAGACCGACACAAAAAATCATATAAATACCAAAACCCCCAGAAAGAACCCTAGATGAGAAGTTCCACCGCCGCAAGCCTCTATATCCACGAAAACTCAATCGGGACCCTGTTCCAGCACCCTAACGGAGGAGGAAATCATCACCGGAGGCCATCTTCATCATCCCAACAACCATCATGATGAGGAGGGAGTAGTTCACCCTCAGGTCTGAGGGTATGTACTAGTAGCTATGTGTTTGATCTCTCTCTCTTTCTCTTTCTCTCTCTTATGTTCTTGATTTGGCACGACCTTGATGTACCACGAGCCTTGTTAATATATTTGGATCTTATGGTGTTCTTTCCTCTCTACCTTCTTGTGATGAATTGAATCTTTTTCTTTGAGGTTTTGTTATGTCGGATTGAATCTTTTGTATGTGAGAGCACTTGATGTATGTCTTGCGATGGGATATCTGTGGTGACAATGGGATGTTCTATTGTATCACTTGATGTATGTTTTGGTTATCAGCTTGTGGATTCCTGTGGTGACATTGGGGTAATCTATGCATAGGGGTTGATACGTGTTTTCATATTCCTTTCTCTGATAGAAATCTTGGAGTGCTCTTTGAAGTTCTTTGTGTTGGATTGAATATTATGAATCTGAAGTTGTTTGATGCATATCGTATAATCAACTCACGGATACTTGTGATGACATTGGAGTATGTCGGTGCAACAAATCCTGGGTTCGTTTCCCAGACTGTGCACAGGTCCAAGGATAAGATTGCAACATCCAAGACCAAGGCCAAACACAAGAGATCAACTCTTTGGAGAATTAGAGTGCAGATCAAGAAACCAAGTCAAGCTAGAGGAGCAAGATGTCGCTAAGGGTAAAACCTCCCTTCCCGCGCAGGAGAGCCTGGCAAGGGCGAGGTTGCCTCGGAGATGAGCCTCCATACCACCCTAGTAGGCTTGCCGGGCATAGCAAGGGCAGATTACCCCGCCAAGGCGTCACCGCTCCACCTCACCATGATGCAAGTTGTCAATCGGTGCGGTCTCAAGCCCCCAAGTGACTAAGTGGTTGCTTCCTGCCACATGGCAGCCACTTCCTACAGGAAACACCTCCAAATGACACCCGTCCTGGGACATGTCAAGCAAGCAGGCGCG
Source organism: Triticum dicoccoides (assembly GCF_002162155.2). Taxonomy (NCBI): domain Eukaryota; kingdom Viridiplantae; phylum Streptophyta; class Magnoliopsida; order Poales; family Poaceae; genus Triticum; species Triticum dicoccoides. The sequence continues at coordinate 189,375,654 of NC_041393.1, read as the reverse complement.
AAGCTAGCAAAACAGCCTAGAAAGGCTTGTTGGGCGCGCTATGATGTGACACTAAGCGGTGCATTTAATGCACTCTGTCTACCTGCAGAATTAGGTATGATAGCTCTGTTTGCTATCTAATTGGTACACAAAGACTGATTTGCCATTGTGGCGACCCCTTGCTCTATAAAAGGAGGCCCGTGGCAATTGTAGAAAGGGTTCAGAGATTCAGCCATTCGGACCCCTGTAGACTCATAGGCGCATAGCTGCTCTCGCCCCAAGGCAACCTTGCCGGGCAAAGAGCACTGCATTTTCCACCACCATCCACCAATCAATCCACGAAAGCAGGAGTAGGGTTTTACGCCCCGCGATGACCCAAACCTGGGTAAAACTGCCCGTGTGATCTCTGTCGTGTTGTGTTACGCTCCTCTGCTCTTTGTGCAACGTGCCCATCCCCCTGCCAAACCAAAAGGGGATCATGGTCCCATAGGTGGCCATGGTTTCCCACGACATCTTTGGCGCACCAGGTAGGGGGGCGTGCACTTGCGCGAACCCGAGTGTGTGAGCAGCATGTCATCTTCCTCGCCATTTTTTCGTCATCAGCGGCTCCATCAATATGGCGCCCAAGAAGAAGTCCCGTGCCGCAGCTCACCCGTCTGCCTCAAAGGCCCTGCCGGCCGAGACCGCCGACGTCGCGTGCAGGGACACTTGGAGATATGGGCCCTGCAGGGGATGAGGTCGACGCAGGCGGCGTTGTGACCGCCTCCCTCGCATTCGGGGTAGGAGGCACCAACGAAGGACAACATCAGCAACATCCCAGCAGACACACCCCATGAGGTATGGATAGAGAGATTATTCCTTCTGCACCTCTCCGCCCAACCGAGGGGCACAACCACGGCGGTGACACTTGCTCCGAGGCGGATCACAATCCTTTGGTCGCCCCCGCCGTGGGCGCGGCCGCAGGACATGCACCGGCCCCGGAGCAGGTTGACCCAGCCAATGCTCCGAATGGAGCCACTGGCCCGCACGCGCCACCACCTTGTCTCCACACCGTCCAAGCCGCTAGCTCTCGATAGCGGGAGCCTAACGCAACCGCTGCCGGCATTGTTAGGAGCCGAGCGACGCTGCAGTCTACTTTGACAACACCTATGGCAAGTAAAGCTTAGGAGGCCATGGCACGGGCCCTCTGCTGCTAAGATTTCCATCTGCAACCGATTAGATGGATGAGTAGAGAGCCACCATTCAAAGCTTGATCGGTTTCGCCGAGGTGGGAGGATCATGGTGAGCTGGCCCGCCACGGCCTCCCCAAGCGACGGCAACGCCCCATGCTGCTCGCCGCACGGAAGGGGCCGCCCCCATGGTGCAGTCCCCTCCGCGGCCGCCAGCGCAAGAGCCACGGCCGGAGCCACGCGACAAGGAACCCGATGATGCCTCGATGGCTTCGTCTGACCCTCAAGTATGTCAAGGCCAATGACGAGCCCTGGAGGACCAGCAGAGGGATGTCGCGCGCGACACTTTTGAATGACGCCGCGACAACCACAGTCCGTCAGATAGGCGAGATGGCACTGGCGTTGACGAGCCCGCGCTCGGTGAGGATGGGTACCTACCTTTAGAGGATTGGATGCCCTGCCTTCACTCGCGAGCTATGGCAAGTCCGCTGGCCATATGCTCGCACCTTCAAGCCAAAGATACCAGAGAAGTATGACAGAAGACTGAACCCGGCAGAATTCTTGAGCATCTACACCATCGTTGTTCAAGCTGCTGGGGGAAGGGATGAGAAGGTGTTCGCCAACTGCTTCCCTTTGGCACTCAAGTCAAATGTGAGGTCTTGGCTGATGCACTTGACGGAGAACTCTATTTCGACCTGGGTTGACGTGTGCCATGAGTGCATTGGCGCCTTCACGGACGACCATCAAGACCTAGGGTGACCTAGTGACTTGCAGCTTCTCCGGCAGAAGGAAGGGGATACTCTATGGAAGTATATGCAGAGATTCAGCCGAGTCCATAGGAATATCCCCAATATCCACCCGACAGCCGTGATAGCTTGATGTTTGCTTGAACTATGTCCGTATTTCCCCAAAGAGGAAGGGATGATGCAGCACAACAACAGTAGGTATTTTCCTCAGTGATGAGACCAAGGTTATCGAATCAGTAGGAGAACTACGCAACACCATGTAAACAGCTCCTGCACACAAAGAACAGATACTTGCAACCCGACTTAAGAGAGGGGTTGTCAATCCCTCACGGGTAAAAAGATAGATAAAATTGTAGTAGATTGGATAAATAGATCTCGCGGGAACGCGAGATAAAATAAATTACTAAAAATTGCAGCCAGTTTTTTTTGTATTTTTTGGTTTAATAGATCTGAAAATAAAAGCAAATAAAAATAGTTCGCGAAGGCAAATATATTAAAGAAGAGACCCGGTGGCCATAGGTTTCACTAGTGGCTTCTCTCGAGAAAAATAGCAAACAGTGGGAAAACAAATTACTGTTGGGTAATTGATAGAACTTCAGATACTCATGACGATATCTAGGCAATGATCATTATATAGGCATCACGTCCAAGATTAGTAGACCGACTCCTGCCTGCATCTACTACTATTACTCCACACATCGACCACTATCCAGCATGCATCTAGTGTATCAAGTTCATGGGAAAACGGAGTAATGCAATAAGAACGATGACATGATGTAGACAAGATCTATTTATGTAGAAATATACCTCATCTTGTTATCCTTAATGTTGGGTAACGCGGTAATTTCAAAAAAATTCCTATGATCACGCAAGATCTATCTAGGTGATGCATAGCAATAAGAGGGAGAGTGTGTCCACGTACCCTCGTAGACCAAAAGCAGAAGTGTTTAGTTAACGCGGTTGATGTAGTCGAACGTCTTCGCGATCCAACCGATCTAAGCACCGAACGTCCGACACCTCCGCGTTCAACACAAGTTCAGCTCGGGGACGTCCCTCATACTCTTGATCCAGTTGAGGCCGAGGGAGAGTTTCGTCAGCACGACGGCGTGCTGACGGTGATGATGAAGTTACCGGCGCAGGGCTTCGCCTAAGCACTACGACGATATGACTGAGGTGTGTAACTATGGAGGGGGTACCACACATGGCTAAAACAATTGTGAACTTGTGTGTCTAAGGGGTGCCCCCCTCCCCCGTATATAAAGGAGTGGAGGAGGGGGAGGGCCGACCCTCTATGGCGCGCCCAAGGGGGGAGTGCTACTCCCAGCAGGAGTAGGATTCCCCCTTCCCAAGTTGGAGTAGGAGAGGAAGGAAGGGGGAGAGAGGGAGGAAGGAAAGGGGGTCGCCCCCCACCCAATTCGGATTGGGATTGGGGGGGGGGGCTCCTTGGCCGCCTCCTCTTCTCTCCCAATAAGGCCCATACACTCCCCGGGGGTTCTGGTAACCCCCCGGTACTCCGGTAAATGCCCGAACTCACCCGGAACCATTCCGATGACCAAACATAGTCGTTCAATATATCAATCGTTATGTCTCGACCATTTCGAGACTCCTCGTCATGTCCGTGATCACATCCGGGACTCTGAACTACCTTCGGTACACCAAAACACATAAACTCATAATACCAATCGTCTTCGAACGTTAAGCGTGCGGACCCTACGGGTTCGAGAACTATGTAGACATGACCGAGACATGTCTCCGGTCAATAACCAATAGCGGAACCTAGATGCTCATATTGGTTCCTACATATTCTACGGATCTTTATTGGTCAAACCGCATAACAACATACGTTGTTCCCTTTGTCATCGGTATGTTACTTGCCCGAGGTTCGATCGTCGGTATCTCAATACCTAGTTCAATCTCATTACCGGCAAGTCTCTTTACTCGTTCCGTAATACTTCATCCCGCAACTAACTCATTATTCACAATCCTTGCAAGGCTTATAGTGATGAGTATTACCGAGAGGGCCCAGAGATATGTCTCCGAAACACGGAGTGACAAATCCTAATCTTGATATATAACAACCCAACAAACACCTTTGGAGACACATGTAGAGCATCTTTATAATCACTCATTTACGTGACGTTTGGTAGAACACAAAGTGTTCCTTCGGTATTCGGGAGTTGCATAATCTCATAGTCTGAGGAACTTGTATAAGTCACGAAGAAAGCAGTAGCAATGAAACTAACACGATCATAATGCTAAGCTAACGGATGGGTCATGTCCATCACATCATTCTCTAATGATGTGATCCCGTTCATCAAATGACAACACATGTCTATGGTTAGGAAACATAACCACCTTTGATTAACAAGCTAGTCAAGTAGAGGCATACTAGGGACTATATGTTTTGTCTATGTATTCACACATGTACTAAGTTTCCGGTTAATACAATTCTAGCATGAATAATAAACATTTATCATGAATGAAGGAAATAAATAATAACTTTATTATTGCCTCTAGGGCATATTTCCTTCACTTAATAGCAATGATACATATGTGTCGTTTCCCCTTCTGTCACTGGGATCAAGCACCGTAAGATCGAACCCATCACAAAGCACCTCTTCCCGTTGCAAGATAAATAGATCAAGTTGGCCAAACAAAACCCAAATATCAGAGAAAAAATATGAGGCTCTAAGCAATCATGCATATAAGAGATCAAAGAAGACTCAAATAACTTTCATTGATAAAAACATAGATCTGATCATAAACTCAAAGTTCATCGGATCCCAACAAACACACCGCAAAAAGAGTTACATCATATGGATCTCCAAGAGACCATTGTATTGAGAATCAAACGAGAGAGAGGAAGCCTAGCTACTAACTACGGACCCGTAGGTCTACAATGAACTACTCACACATCAACGGAGAGGCACCAATGGACATGATGAACCCCTCCGTGATGGTGTCTAGATTGTATCTAGTGTTTCTGGAACTTGCGACGGAGGAACTGATTTTCGTCGACCCCCTAGGGCTTCTGGAATTTTGGGGTATTTATAGAGCAAAGAGGCGGTGCGGGAGGACACCGAGGTGGGCATAACCCACCTGGGCGTGCATGGGCCCCTGGTGGGTTGTGCCCCCCCTCGGGGCATCACTTTGGTACTTCTTCGGCCCATCTTGTGTCTTTTGGTCCAGAAAAACCCATGAAAAGTTTCGCTGCGTTTGGACTCCGTTTGGTATTGATTTCCTGTGATGTCAAAAACAAGCAGAAAACAACAACTGGCACTTGGCACTATGTCAATAGGTTAGTACCAAAAAATGATATAAAATGATTATAAAACATCCAAGAATGATAATATAATAGCATGGAACAATCAAAAATTATAGATACGTTGGAGACGTATGAGCATCGCCAAGCTTAATTCCTGCTCGTCCTCGAGTAGGTAAATGATAAAAACAAAACTTTTGATGTGGAATGCTGCCTAACATGTTCATCACATATATTCTTTTCTTTGTAGCAGGACATTTGGACTTTTATATGGTTCAAAGCAATAGTCTAGTTTCGACATCAAGACTTTAATACTCAAGCATATCAACAAGCAACCATGTCTTCCAAAATATCAATGCTAAAGTAAGTTACCCCTAGCCCATTATGCTCAATCATTGATCCATTCATGAAACACACTCGAATACTAGCTATACCCAATGCTCAAGTACGATCATAGTGCCCCTTAGTTGGTGCTTTATAAGAGAAGATGGAGACTCAAGTAAAGAATAAAAATTGCATAAAGTAAAAGAAAGGCCCTTAAAGAGGGAAGTAGGGATTTGTAGAGGTGTCAGAGCTCAAAGCAAAAATTGAGAGATAAAAACATTTTGGGAGACATACTTTTCCCACCAACAAAAACGACTTAGAGTTCCCAACACTTTCCATGCTAGATATATCATAGGCGGTTCCCAAATAGAAAATAAAGTTTATTCCTTTTTCCACCATACTTTCACTTTCCATGGCTAACCGTATCCACGGGTGACTTCCATACCAACACTTTCCAAGGAATTTATTATTTGACAACATAAAGTAAATTCATTTTTCATTTCGGGACTGGGCATCCCTAATACCTTTGCCGTACTCTCGTGCAATGACAAGTGAATAAACACTCATTGTGAGAATAACACATCTAGCATGGAAAATATCGGCCACCCCTCACCGCCTCGCGAGCGGTACGAGCACACAAAAGAGAAACTTATTTTGAAAATTAGAGATGGCACATGCAAATTTGCTTAGAACGACACGAAAATACTGCATATAGGTAGATATAGTGGACTCATATGGCAAAACTAGTTTAAATGGTTTTGGATGCACAAGTAGTGATCATACTTGGTGCAAAATGAAGGCTAGCAAAAAGATTGAGAAGCGTCCAACCAAGAAATAACAAATCTCATAAGTGAGCATTAAGCATAACCAACACCGAATAATGCACCACAAGTAAGATGCAATTTCATTGCATAACTATTAACTTTCGTGCTTGCATAGGGAATCACAAACCTTAACACCAATATTCTTACTAAAGCATAATTACTCATCAACATGACTCAACATATCATATCGTCATACCTCAAAACCATTACAAAGAACCAAGTTTATCTTGTCCAATGATCTTCATGAAAGTTTTTATTATATCCTCCTTGGATATCTATCACTTTGGGACTAATTTCATATGTTGATTTTAATAAACTCAAACAAATATAAGTGAAGAGCATGAGCATAGTATTTCTTTCCCTCAAAATAATCTAAGTGAAGCAAGAGAGAATTTCTTAGAAAAATTTACTAACTCCCAAATAAATCTAAGTGAAGCATGAGAGCATTTCTTCAAAAATAACAAAGCACATCGTGCTCAAAAAGATTTAAGTGAAGCACTAGAGCAATTCCAAGGCTCTAAATTTAAGTGAAGCGTAGGAGCAAGCATAGCATAATTTTTGGCTCTCTCAAAAAGGTGTGTCCAACAAGGATTCAAGGCTTAAAATAAAAAGCAAAACAAGAAAAGACTCATATCATACAAGACGCTCCAAGCAAAACTCATAATATGTAACCAATAAAAAAATAGCTCTAAGTAAAATACCGATGGTTGTTTGAAGAAAGAGGGGATGCCACTCGGGGGCATCCCCAAGATTAGTTGCTTGATACTTCTTGAATATTATCTTGGGGTGCCTTGGGCATCCCCAAGCTTAGCCTTTTGCTAATCCTTATTCCTTCATCCATCGTGAGATCCGTTAGTCTAAGAAAGCAAACCACTACTATAAGTACTGTTGTAAACCCATTAATATTTTATATTTGAAATATATCTATTGTATTCTAACTTTTCTATGGCAAAAACTCTTCAAAGAAAACCATAGATTCATCAAAACAAGCACACAACACCAACGCAAAGAAAACAGAATCTGTCAAAAACAGAACATTCTATAGCAATTTGAATATTTAGAATACTTCTCTAACTCCAAAAATTCTGAAAAATTAGGACAATGGTACAATTTTTTTATTAATCTTCTGCAAAAAGAATCAACTCAAAATCACTTTTCTATTAAAATGGGAAAAAATTCTGAGCAAAAAAGTTTCTGTTTTTCAGCAAGATCAAATCAACTATCACCCAAATCAGCCCAAAGGCTTTGCTTGGCACAAACACTAATTTAAACCATACAAAACACATCTAATCATAGGCATAATTGGGTATTTTATTGAAAATAGCAAGAAAACCCAAAACCAAAAAGATACAAGTTGGGTTGCCTCCCAACGAGCGCTATCATTTTACGCCCCTAGCGAGGCTTGATATTTCAATGATGCTCACATGAAAGATAATAATTGAAACACAAAGAGAGCATTATAAAACATATGAAAAACACACTTAAGTCTAACATACTTCCGATGCATAGGAATTTTATAAGCAAACAAATTATCAAGACAAGCAAAAACTAGCATATGCAAGGAAGAAGAAAGAAACAATAGCAATCTCAACATAACGAGAGATAATTTAGTAACATGAAAATTTCTACAACCATATTTTCCTCTCTCATAATAATTACATGTAGGATCATAATCAAATTCAACAATATAACTATCACATAAAATATTCTCTTCATGATCCTCATGCATGCAAAGTTGACACTCTTCCAAAATAGTGGGATTATCATTAAATAAAGTCATGACCTCTCCAAGCCCACTTTTATCAAAAAGTTCATAAGAATGTGGGATTATTTTTTCCTAAAGTTGACACTCTTCTAAACCCACTTTCAATATTATTGCAAACATTATTATCAATAAAATATTCTTCACAAGGCTCAAATAAATTTTCAAGATCATAACAAGAATCACCCCAATCATGATCATTAGAATAAGTAGCGGACATAGCAAAATTAGCATCCCCAAGCTTGGGGTTTTGCATATCGTTAACACAACTTACATTAATAGAATTTATAATAATATCATTGCATTCATGCTTTTCATTCAAGGAGCTATCACGAATCACTTCATCAATTTCTTCTTTCAACACTTCATCACAATTTTTAGATTCATAAATCTCAAGCAAAACTTCATAAAGATAATCTAGTGAACTCAATTCACTAGCAATTGGTTCATCATAATTGGATCTCTTGAAAAGATTAGCAAGTGGTTGAGGATCCATATCAATATATTTTTAGCAAGCAAAGATGCAAGCAAATAGAAGGCACATGGCAACACAAGCAAACATGATATCTGATGAGAAAAAGGCAAATGAAAAAGAAGGCGAATAAAATGGAATTTTTTTGTGAAGTGGGGAGAGGAGAACGAGAGGCAAATGGCAAATAATGTAAATTGCAAGGAGATGCGATTTGTGATCAGGATCTTGGTTGATGTTGATGATGTCTCCCTGGCAACGGTACTAGAAATTCCTTTTGATGTTTGCTTGAACTACATCGGTATTTCCCCAAAGAGGAAGGGATGATGTAGCATAGCAACGGTAGGTATTTCCCTTAGTGATGAGACCAAGGTTATTGAACTAGTAGGAGAACCACACAACACCACGTAAACAACTCCTGCACACAAAGAACAAATACTTGCAACCTGACGTAAGAGAGGGGTTGTCAATCCCTCACGGGTAAAAAGTTGGATAAAATTGTAGTAGATTGGATAAATAGATCTCGCGGGAACGAGAGATAAAATAAACTACTAAAAATTGCAGCAAGGTATTTTTGTATTTTGGGTTTAATAGATCTGAAAATAAAAGCAAATAAAAATAGATCGTGAAGGCAAATATATTAAAGAAGAGACCCCGGGGCCGTAGGTTTCACTAGTGGCTTCTCTCGAGAAAAATAGCAAACAGTGGGAAAACAAATTACTGTTGGGCAATTGATAGAACTTCAAATACTCATGATGATATCCAGTCAATGATCATTATATAGGCATCACGTCCAAGATTAGTAGACCGACTCCTGCCTGCATCTACTACTATTACTCCACACATCGACCACTATCCAGCATGCATCTAGTGTATTAAGTTCATGGAAAAATGGATTAATGCAATAAAAACGATGACATGATGTAGACAAGACCTATTTATGTAGAAATAGACCCCCATCTTGTTGTCCTTAATAGCAACGATACATACATGTCATTTCCCCTTCTGTCACTGGGATCAAGCACCGTAAGATCGAACCCATCACAAAGCACCTCTTCCCATTGCAAGATAAATAGATCAAGTTGTCCAAACAAAACCCAAATATCGGAGAAGAAATACGAGGCTATAAGCAATCATGCATATAAGAGATCAAAGAAGACTCAAATAACTTTCATGGATAAAAACATAGATCTGATCATAAACTCAAAGTTCATCGGATCCCAACAAACACACCGCAAAAAGAGTTACATCTCTGGATCTCCAAGAGACCATTGTATTGAGAATCAAATGAGAGAGAGGAAGCAATCTAGCTACTAACTACGGACCCGTAGGTCTACAATGAAGTACTCAGTCATCATCAGAGAGGCACCAATGGACATGGTGAACCCCTCTGTGATGGTGTCTAGATTGGATCTGGTGTTTCTGGAATTGCGGCGGCTAGAATTGATTTTTGTCGACTCCCCTAGTTTTTTTTGAATATTGGGGTATTTATAGAGCAAAGAGGCGGTGTGGGAGGCCACCGAGGTGGGCATAACCCACTTGGGTGCGCCTGGAGCCCTGGTGGGTTGTGCTCCCCTCGGGGCACCCCTCTGGTACTTCTTCGGCCCATCTTGTGTCTTCTGGTCCAGAAAAATCCACAAAAAGTTTCACTGCATTTGGACTCCTTTTGGTATTGATTTCCCACGATGTAAAAAACAAGCAGAAAACAACAACTAGCACTTGGCACTATGTCAATAGGTTAGTACTAAAAAATGATATAAAATGATTTTAAAACATCCAAGAATGATAATATAACAACATGGAACAATCAAAAATTATAGATACGTTGGAGACGTATCATAGCCGCATTCCAGTCCAACGTGCGCAATCATCGGATACGTTGCAAGATGAACGTTCAGTTGCCCAAGACTGTGAAATAGATGTACACCCTAGTGGACAAGTGTGCTCGAGTGGAAGAGGGGAGAAGACTTCCCGGAGAGGAGGATGGCTTCGACATTGATTCAGAGGACAACGACGAGAGCAACAACCTGAAGAAGAAGAACAAGAGGCGCAAAAAAAGCGCAAGGACAAGACAGTGATGACAGTTGAGGGGTCAAGCACACCTAGTACCAGTTGTCGTAGTTCTAAGGCTGACAGTAGAAAGGGGGGTAGGTATGGAGAGGCAAGATCTCAGCTATGGTGAAGGTGTACACTCAAGATTTACGAGTTTAGGCCCTTCTCGGAGGAAGTAATAGCCCTACATCTTGGAGCCCGGAGGAGGTCGACTGGATTATATGTGTGTGATGTTACAGGGGGTGCGAACCCTTGTCCCAGAGGAGGGGGTGGCTTATATAGAGTGCGCCAGGACCCCAGCCCTCCTCCATTACAAGGGGCTTAATGTACATAAAGTAGGGGCGTTACTGATAACGCCAGCCTTAAGTGTTATTAAAGATCTTAACGACTACGGAGTGAATGTCAGACCGTTACAGAACTGAGTGACTCCTGGCCTTCAGTAGGTCGAGTGATTCCTCATATGGTCGAGTGACAACAGGCAGGGAGACACCCGAGTGATATGACTGGTCGAGTGGATTGCACTCGACATCTTTTACTAGGGGTTCTTCGTTGCCTCTTGGACTTCTCATCTTCTAGGGTAGTGACCTTGGGTAGGATGTATAGGTCAGGCCTATGACCCTACCCCAGGTCTATATCCTCATCAGTAGCCCCCGAATGGATTGTGGTTTGAATGGAAAATAGGCTGAAGTCGATCTTGTTCTGAGCTTCGCGTCTCGCGAGTGTTTTACGTAGGTTGTAAGGTCCACGCTGGTACTTCAGCATTGATTCAGTCGCCTTGATCCATTCAGAGAGCTGTCGACTGAACTTGTTGCACCATCCGCCGAGTGCTGTCTTGGTGGTGCAGAATCTTTGGCGCGATTGATTGCAGTGTATCCCGGATTTCACAGGATACAAAATTTCGGGGAAGCGCGCGGGACGGGGCGCACCGAAGTAAGCGGGGCGGATAAACAACAATGCCTCGATTTCTGCACCACCTTTTTCGCCACGTACATAGCACATGACTATTGCGGGATTTGACAGGATCACCTGGTCCCACACGTTAGCCACTCGGAAGCAGCCCTTTATAAGGCAACGGGGCCGAGGCGTCTGCACTGTGCATGCTCGTCTCTCTTTCTTCTTCCTCTGCTTCTCCACCGCATCTAGTTCTTCTGCCTTCGACGCTGCCGCTCTGTCGCCATGGTGAAGGACAAGACGGCGACGCTGGAGCGCGCGAAGAAGGCGACAGGGGTGGTGAAAGGCAAGAAGCAGAACCGCGGGTCGTCATCGCGAGTGTGTACTGCTCGCCACCCATGTCGACCGGGTTTTTTCGCTCCCTCCGCATCCCTTCTTCCGGGGCTTCCTGAACTTCTTGGGTGACCAACTCCACCATTTTTCTCCCAATACCATCATGTACCTTGCCGCATTCATGTCGATGTGTGAAAACTTTTTGGGGTGTCGACCGCACCAGGGTCTTTTCAAACATATCTTCACCATCCATTCCCAGTCGGTGAAGAAAGCGAAAACAAGTGACTCGAAGACCCATGTCATCCAGATGTGTGGTTTGGGTATCCAAAAGAGGCATAGGAGTTCTTTCCCTGCTATGACTCTCCCTGAATTGGTTAGAGGTTGGTAGTCGACCTGGTTCTACTGCCAGGACGTCCCAACTCCAGGTCAGTCGACTGGCCTTCCCCACTTCACTTTTGATCGTGTCCAGACTCCTTCTCCACTGAAAGTGACTGCTGCTGAGAACTTGGAGACGAAGATGTTGGTTGAGAAAGTGGTCCAATTGATTAACGAGGGTGTCACTGGCCTGGACCTGCTGGAAGTATTCCTTTGTCGATGCATCCAGCCTCTTCAGGCCCGTGACCATCCCATGTGGTTGTACTCCGGGTCCGACGACATCGCTCGGGTTCATCCAGAGGAAGTGCCACCCAAGACCGTGGCTATGTGGTTGAAGAGCATTATAGGCAACCAGGACAACCCTAGAGGAGCGAGGCGAGTCATCCCCTTCAGCGACGACAATCAGCCCGACAAGGTATGTTCTTTATTCTGACTGTCTTTGCATGTTCATTCCGACTGTACTTGATCTCGACTGACTTTTGCTTGACTTTTTGTCTTGTAGGTTTTCACCGAAATGTATTCGATGCCCAACGGTGAACAAGCTCTGGAGCAGGACCAGGAGGGAGAAGCCAGCACGGAGGGGAGTGGTGAATGGGAATCTTCGGATGAAGACGAGGAGGAGGAGAGTGAGGAGTCGGACGACGAGGAAGAAGTCGACTCGCCGCCGTGCTCTGAACACCGATCCAAACAACACCATGACCCGACGGACGGGCGCGGAAAGAACGTGGCTCCAAGTACCCACACACAAATGCGCACTCGGACGTCGACTCCGAAGCCGACAGAGAAGGTCGCCAAGCAGCCCAAGGTTGCTCCTTCGAAGACTCGGAAGACTTTGCTGTGGACCAAGATGGACGTCCCTGTTGCTTCGGGGTGAGTATCTTGCTTTCATTTATCTAGGCCGACTGAAGTTTTTGTTCTGACCAAACGGATCATGTATCTTTCCAGCCCAACCCCTGCTGCAACTGACATGGATATCGACAAAGCTCCAGGAGACGAGGAGACCGACGATGCGGCCACTTCCCGAGTTGGTAAGTCTGTTTGACCAGGCTTCGTTTAGTCGAGTGGGTTGTCAGTCGGCTGAATTTCTAATGTTTTCTCTCTCTACAGTTCTGCGAGAAGTCGTGGTGCTTCCTGATGATGATGAAGAAGAAGTGCCTCTACAGGAGAGGAGGAGGAGAGGTGGAGGTTCGAGCAGGAGAAAGCTTGAAGTTCAAGTCCCTCAGTCGACGCCGGCGCTTGAGGCGGTGGTCGAGCGTTCCGGAGATCCGGTTCGGACCAACGTCACATTTGCCAGCCCGTTGACGACTGATCGTCCATCGGGGTCGACTACTCCGGTTACCGCCGCTCCAATGCAACTCCACTCGTCCGACCCAATAGTTGCTTCGGCCGCCTTGGAGCCATCACTCTTTACTGCATATCAGACCGCAGACGACTCGCCAAGTGCTGCCAGGGAGGCTCTTCGCTAGGTGAACCTTGTCATGGAGCAGGTGAAGGTGATGCACGAGTCCAGTCAGGTGGCTTATAATGCCAGCACCGCCCTGCAGACCAATGTTAAGGTCAGCAAACTCCACTAGGGTGTGTTGTTTTATATCCGATCACCCACTGGGGTGTGCCTGTGTTTAGAGTTTAGGAAATCTTCCACTTCACTCGACTCATGCTGAGTCTTAGTAATCTGGTCGGACCAGTGGGGGCACGCCGAGTGCACCCACTGGGTGTAGTCCCCGAGACCATGGTCGACTGCTGGCAGTCGGCTGAGGTCTTAGAATCTTCTCTTTTTTTGACTCATGCTGGGCAGACCATGCTGCGTGTTGATCTAAACTAGTGGGGGCACGCTAAGTGCACCCACTGGGTGTACTCCGAGAGACTACTGTTGAATATCTGATTCGACAGTAGTCTTAGAGTAACTTTTCACTGTCATTATCTTTTATTTCTGTCGACTGATATATCTCTCTTGTTGACTGCAGAGGTCTTGTGATCTTGGATCTCGGCTTTCTGAGTTGAAGAAGAAGCACATCAACATTGAACTTGATCTTGAACTCGCGAAGAAGAACCTCAAGACTGCTCAAGAAGAAACGACTATCATGGGAGGTAACCAATCGACTCCTGACCACCTAGTAGCTCACATCTTTCACTGTTTTTTTCTTTCAGTCTCTTTGAACCGAGTGACTTCACACAAGTAGATGTGCGTAGTGAAAACCGTCAACTTCAGGTTCGTCAGAAGAGTGTTGTTTCTTTAGAGAGAATGAAGGAAGCTTTGGATAAGAAGGACCAGGAGCTTGCTGCTGCTTAGAAGGAAGCACGTGAGAAGACAACGCTTGCGGACCAAAAGCTAGCTTTAGTCGACAAGTTGGAAGAGGAGAACGCGAAGCTGAAGACCGCCATCTCGGAAGCCAATCGGGAAGTCGAGCAGCTGAAGAAGGACAAGGAGAACCTGACCAATGAAGTTGGAGGCCTCAGAGCCAAGACATGCGAGCTAGAGTCCTATCTGGGACAACTTGCCGCGAAACTAGTTCTGAAGCTTGAAGGTACAACCGCTCGACTGGTTAATTGTCGTCGATTGAAGTATGTTGTAATATTGTCGACTCACTATTTTTCATGATGGAGCAGAGCTTTGTCAGGATTTTGAAGCTGAAACCGGGCGGGTCGAGACAGGTCTCAACCCCATCAATTGCCCTATGAAAGATGATGTTGCGATGAACTTGCTGCGGTTGGAATCACGCTTGGACAGCGCCGTTGCCTATCTGGCTCGACTGAAGGCGGCGATGGCCCAGGTGGACGCTAAACTCTGGCCTCAGGCGGAACTTTCTCAAGACCTTGAGTCGCTGATGACTCGACTCAATCAGATTCCTGGTCGAGTGCAGGAGTGGAAGAAGTCGTCCGCTCGCTGTGGCGCTGACGTTGCCCTGTCGTTGGTTCAGGTGCACTACAAGGAGGCCAGGGAAGACAAATTGGCAGCCATCAAGGTTGTGAATACTAAGAAGCACACCTTCTAGTCCTTCATGGACACCTTCCTTGAGGCAGCCACTCGTATCACTGACATCATTGACCTTGACAACTTCTGCGATCCAGCCAGCTCTTCTCCAGCCGAGTGATTGAAAAAACATTATGCTTCACCCTCATTTGCCTCAGAATGTAGAGTGATTTTGTAATCATTGAAACTCCTTCAGGCCTGACGCCTGAGTACTTTTAATCCGCGGTTAGAAACCTTTGGATTTATCTGAACTTGGCTTATCTTTGAATATGTTGTTTTTCTCTTCGTTCAGAACTCGTTCTTCCCTCGGATTGGTTTTTGTATTCTCGATGCAGCTTCTGAGGAAGAAGCCATAGTCGACTTGTTGGACGAGCCTGGAGCAACATTGATCAGCTCATCAGCGAGGCACTCAGCAATGGCCTTGACGTTCCTGAAAGCAGTTCGCGTTGGCATTAGCTGTTGAATGAGCCTTTGGCAGCATTGGTCAGCTCATCAGCGAGGCATTCAACAATGGTCTTGACATTCCTGAAAGCAGCTCGCCTTGGCGTCAGCTGTTGGATGAGCCTTTGGTAGTGCACACAATCTCGTCCTTCTTCTTGACGGTGCAGCCCCGGGGGAGGGGTCGTGGTCGACCTGCACCATTCGGCTGGGTTTTTCAAACTTAGGCGAGTACTGGACTGCAACTAAGCCCCCGAGTGAGAGGATTGCTCGCCACTCGATAGGATGTTATATACTTAGGAGAGTACTGGACTGCAGCTAAGCCCCCAGGTGGGAGGATTGCTCGCTACTCGGTAGGATTTTTTATACTTAGGCGAGTACTGGACTGTAGCTAAGCCCCCGAGTGGTAGGGTTGCTTGCCACTCGATAGGTTTTATACTTA
>NC_041393.1:189298802-189358377 GCF_002162155.2 Triticum dicoccoides | reverse complement strand
GAGGCTGGCTCACCACTCGGTAGGATTTTTCTTTTCAACTTAGGCGAAATGGATTCGCAGCTAAGCCTCCGAGTGAGAGGCAGGCTCACCACTCGGTAGGATTTTTCAATACTTAGGCGAAACGGATTCACAGCTAAGCCTCCGAGTGAGAGGCAGGATCACCACTCGGTAGGATTTTTCAACACTTAGGCGAAACGGATTCCCAGCTAAGCCTCCGAGTGAGAGGTTGGCTCACCACTCGGTAACGGATTCGCAACTAAGGCACCCACTGGGGGATTTTAGAACATGTAAAAAAACAAACAAGAATCATTCGGAAGACTGTAAAATTATGTCTTTGATAATCAAACTAAAGGGTATTTCTTATTACATCTCAATAGTCTGAATGTTTAAGAGTAAAAGGGGCGGAGCAATTCCGCATTCCAAGCGCGTGGCTCATCTTTATTGTGCTCGACGTTGAAAAGACGATGTGCTCCATTGTGGAGCACTTTGGTGACGACGAAGGGGCCTTCCCAAGCAGGAGCGAGCTTGTGTGGTTTCTGCTAGTCCACTCGAAGAACCAAGTCTCCCTCCTGAAATGCCCGACCCCTTACGTTTCTGGCATGGAATCGACGTAGGTCTTGCTGATAAATGGTCGACCGAACCAAGGTCATCTCTCTTTCTTCCTCCAGGAGATCAACTGCATCTTGCCGAGCCTGTTCTGCTTCTTCTTCTAAGAAGAGCTCGACTCGGGGTGCGTTGTGGAGCAAATCACTCGGGAGTACGGCTTCAGCTTCGTAGACTAAGAAGAACGAAGTTCGTCCAGTCGACCGATTAGGAGTTGTCCTCAATCCCCAAAGTACAGATGGAAGCTCATCGACCCATGCACCTGCTGCATGCTTGAGGTCCGGCATCAATCGGGGTTTTAGCCCTTTGAGAATCAACCCATTTGCTCTTTCTGCCTGTCCATTTGACTGAGGATGGGCGACTGAAGCGTAATCGACCCTTGTGCCTTGGGAAGCACAAAAGGCTCTAAACTCGTCAGAGTCAAAGTTCGACCCGTTATCCGTGATGATGCTGTGCGGAACACCATATATGAATATCAATTCTTTGATGAAACTTACAGCTGTACTTGCTTCAAGGTTTTTAATGGGCTTGGCCTCGATCCATTTGGTAAACTTGTCGACTGCTACCAGCACATGGGTAAATCCACTTCTGCCAGTCCTCAGAGGTCCAACCATATCCAACCCCCAGACGGCGAAAGGCCAGACGAGTGGAATAGTCTTCAGAGCCGACGCAGGCTTATGGGACATGTTGGAGTAAAACTGACAGCCTTCGCACTTGTCTACTATTTCTTTCACCATCTCGTTGGCATGTGGCCAGTAAAATCTGGCTCGGTATGCTTTGGCCACGATGGTCCGGGAGGACGCATGGTGATCATAGGTCCCCGAGTGAATATCATTGAGGATCATTCAGCCTTCTTCTAGTGTGATGCATTTCTGGCAGACTCCAGTTACACTTTCTTTGAACAACTGACCTTTTATCACAATAAAGGCTTTAGATCATCGGACGATCTATCGAGCCTCTTCTTCATCCTCTGGAAGTTCTTTTCTAAGAATGTATGCGACGTACGACACTGTCCAGTCGGGAGTGACGACCAAAACCTCCATGACTAAGTCGACCACGGCTAGGATTTCGACTTCAGTCGAATCTGTGGCGCTCTTAGGCTGTGGGGACTCTTCAGTGAAAGGATCTTCCTGAACTGAAGGTGAATGAATATGCTCCAAAAACACATTGCTGGGAATGGCCTCTCTCTTAGATCCTATCTTTGCCAATTCATCTGCGGCTTGATTTTTCAGTCGGGGTATATGGTGAAGCTCCAACCCTTCAAACTTCTTTTCCAGCTTTCTTACTGCATTGCAATAACCAGTCATGGCTGGGCTCCTGACATCCCATTCTTTTATCACTTGATTAACCACCAAATCTGAGTCACCATAGACCATAAGGCGACGGACGCCGAGTGAAATGGCCATACGCAACCGATACAACAGTGCTTCATATTTGGCTTCATTGTTAGAGGAGTCAAAATGAATTTGGGGAACATAGCTAAGTTTGTCTCCACGGGGGATACCAACACTACCCCAGCACCGGAACCATTCAGCATCTTGGAGCCATCGAAGAACATGGTCCAATGTTTCGAGTGAACTTGAGTCGGCAGTTGCTGCTCGATCCACTCGGCCAGAAAATCTACGATTGCTTGGGACTTGATAGCTTTCTTTGCCTCAAACTTGATATCCAATTGAAGGAGTTCAATCACCCATTTTGCCACTCGACCAGTTGCATCTCTGTTGTTTAGAATTTCAGATAATGGTGCGTCGTTGACGACTGTAATAGAATGATCAGAGAAATAGTGTGCAACCTTCTTCATGGTCATGTAGATTCCATAGACAAGCTTATGATAATGTGGATATCGCTGCTTGGATGGAGTCAAAACTTCAGAAAGATAATACACTGGGGGTTGAACTTTGTAAGCCTTTCCTTCTTCTTCCCGCTCGACCGTGAGTACTATACTGACAACTTGTCCAGTGGATGTGGTATAAAGCAGTAAAGGCTCTTTGCTGATTGGCGTAGCAAGCACCGGCTGGGTGAAAAGCAGGGTTTTGAGCTCTGCAAACGCTACGTCAACTTCATCAGTCTACTCGAACTTATCAGATTTCTTCACCAATCGGTAAAGAGGCAAGGCCTTTTCACCGAGACGAGAAATGAATCGACTCAAGGCGGCCAAGCAACCAGTAAGCTTCTGAATGTCATGCACACGCACAGGGCGTTTCATTCGGAGGATGGTATCAACTTTTTCTGGATTTGCGTCGATCCCTCGTTCGGAAACGAGGAAACCAAGTAACTTTCCACCTGGAACTCCGAATGTGCACTTTGACAGATTAAGCTTGATATCATACCTTCTTAGGTTGGCAAAGGTTTCTGTGAGGTCAGTCAGTAGGTCGGAACCTTTACGTGACTTAACCACAATGTCATCCATGTATGCTTCCACATTCTGACTGATTTGAGTGAGTAGGCACTTCTGAATCATCCTCATGAATGTGGCTCCGGCATTTTTAAGACCAAATGGCATGGTGACATAGCAAAAGCACCCGAATGGGGTGATGAAAGCTATTTTTATTTCATCGGGATCATACAGTCGGATCTGATGATACCCAGAATATGCATCTAAAAAAGACAAGCGCTAACAATCTGGTCGATGCAGGGGAGAGGGAAATGATCTTTCGGTCAGGCCCGATTGATATGCTTGAAATTGATGCACATACGAAGTGAATCGTCCTTCTTAGGGACCGTGAATACATTGGCAAGCCACTCGGAGTGGTAGATCTCTCAGATGAACTATGCTGCTAGGAGCCGAGCCACTTCCTCGCCAATTGGCTTTCTCTTCTGTACGGCGGACCACCGAAGATGCTCTTTGACGGGTTTTACCTTGGGATCGACACACAAACGGTGCTCAGCCAGTTCTCTGGGTACACCCGACATGTCAGAAGGTTTCCATGCAAAGATGTCCCAGTTCTCACAAAGGAACTGGATGAGCGCTTCTTCCTATTTGCTGTCGAGTGTCGTTGAGATGTGAGTCGGTGCGGCATTGGGATCCGTCAGGTGAATATGAATTGGCTTCGTTTCACTAGACGACTAAAATGCTGAATCTATGGCAGGCTGGATAGCGGTCGATGTGTGGAGTAATAGTAGTAGATGCAGGCAGGAGTCGGTCTACTTGTTGCGGACGTGATGCCTATATACATGATCATGCCTAGATAATCTCATAATTATTCGCTTTTCTATAAATTGCTCGACTGTAATTTGTTCACCCACCGTAATACTTATGCTATCTTGAGAGAAGCCTCTAGTGAAACCTATGGCCCCCGGGTCTATCTTTTATCATATAAGCTTTCAATCTACTTTTATTTGCATCTTTACCTTTTGCATCTATATTATAAAATACCAAAAATATATTTATCTTATCATACTATCTCTATCAGATCTCACTTTCGCAAGTGGCCATGAAGGGATTGACAACCCCTTTCTTGCGTTGGTTGCGAGTTCTTTGTTTGTTTGTGTAGGTGCATGGGACTTTTGAGGAGCCTCCTACTGGATTGATACCTTGGTTCTCAAAAACTGAGGGAAATACTTACGCTACTATTGCTGCATCACCCTTTCCTTTTCAAGGAAAACCAACGCAAGCTCAAGACGTAGCAAGATCCAAGGTTGGTGCACCCTCTGTGAAAAAGGTCCCTGCAGGGCTGGCTGGCGCTGATGGTACTTTCACTATCAGTGCCACCCTCAATGACAAATAGGAAAGCATGCTCATTGCCTTCTTGCGGGCGAATATTGATGTGTTTGCTTGGAAACCATCTGATATCCCCGGTGTTCCCAGGGAGGTAATCGAGCACCACCTTGCTTTCTGCCCACATGCCCGACCCGTCAAGCAAAAGGTTCGAAAGCAAGCCTTGGAGCGACAACAGTTCATTGCCGAGGAAATCAAGAAACTTGAGGCAGCTGGTTTGGTCATAGGAGTGTTGCATCCAACATGGTTAGCAAACCCAGTGGTCGTACACAAGGCTAATGGGAAATGGAGGCTTTGCATAGATTTCAGAAATCTGAACAAGGCATGCCCGAAGGACCCATTCCCCTTGCTGCGCATCGACTAGATTGTGGATTCGAATTCCGGGTGTGATTTTCTCTCCTTTCTGGATGCATACTCTGGATACCATCAAATCTTTATGTCCAAGGAAGACGAAGAGAAGAACTCATTCATCACTCCATGTGACACGTACTACTTTGTGCGCATGCCTTTCAGGCTGAAGAGTGCCGGGGTCCACTTTTGCAAGAGAAGTTCATATTGGTTTCGAATCATAGTTGCACATGAACATTGAGGCAGAGAGGAGCAAGGAAGCGGAGACAGCCCCAAGGACGCGGTAAGGAAGAAAGTGGTGCAGTGCCCAGTGTGTTTCGTCAGCTCCCTGTTCCAGGGGGCTAGGTCAAGATACTCTGGGATGCAGAAGTTGATCTTTGGCCTCATCATGGCCTCAAGGAAATTGCGCCACTAATTCCAAGCCCATGAGATCACGGTTGTCATTCGCTTCCCTTTGCAAAGAATACTCCGAAACCCTGAGGCTACTGGCAAAATAGTGGAGTGGGCATTGGAGTTATCCAGCTTTGGTTTGAGATTTGAAAGCACACCAACCATCCAGAGTAGAGCACTGACTGAGTGGACACCAACCCCTGATGACCCACAAGTATAGGGGATCTATCATAGTCCTTTCGATAAGTAAGAGTTTCGAACCCAACGAGGAGCAGAAGGAAATGACAAGCGGTTTTCAGCAAGGTATTCTCTGCAAGCACATAAATTATTGGTAACAGATAGTTTTGTGATAAGATAATTCATAACGGGTAACAAGTAACAAAAGTAGCTAAGGTGCAGAAAGGTGGCCCAATCCTTTTTGTAGCAAATGACAAGCCTGGACGAACTCTTATATAAAGCAAAGCGCTCCCGAGGACACATGGGAATTACTGTGAAGCTAGTTTTCATCATGCTCATATGATTCACGTTAGTTACTTTGATAATTTGATATGTTGGTGGACCGGTGCTTGGGTGCTGCCCTTCCTTGGGCAAACCTCCCACTTATGATTAACCCCTCTCGCAAGCATCCGCAACTACGAAATAAGAATTAAGATAAATCTAACCATAACATGAAACATATGGATCCAAATCAGACCCTTATGAAGCAACACATAAACTAGGGTTTAAGCGTATGTCCCTCTAGCAACCCATCATCTACTTATTACTTCCCAATGCCTTCCCCTAGGCCCAAATAACTGTGAGGTGTCATGTAGTCAACATTCACATAACACCACTAGACGAAAGACAACACACATCTCATCAAAATATCGAATGAATACCAAATTCACATGATTACTTCTAACAGGACTTCTCCCATGTCCTCAGGAACAAACGTAACTACTCACAAAGCATATTCATGTTCAAAATCAGAGGAGTATTAATCATCATTATGGATCTGAATATATGATCTTCTACTGAATAAACCAAATAGCACCAACTACAAGGAGTAATCAACACTACTAGCAACCCACAGGTACCAATCCGAGGTTTTGAGACAAAGATCAGATACAAGGGATGAACTAGGGTTTGAGAGGAGATGGTGCTGATGAAGATGTTGATGGAGATTGAGCCCCTCTCGATGAGAGGATCGTTGGGGATGACGATGGCTGTGATTTCCCCCTCCCA
Source organism: Triticum dicoccoides (assembly GCF_002162155.2). Lineage (NCBI taxonomy): Eukaryota > Viridiplantae > Streptophyta > Magnoliopsida > Poales > Poaceae > Triticum > Triticum dicoccoides. The sequence continues at coordinate 189,352,094 of NC_041393.1, read as the reverse complement.
GAGGGAAGTTTCCCTGGCAGAATAGCTCCGCCGGAGCCCTAGATTGGTTTTGCCCAGGTTCCGCCTCGAGACGGCGGCGCTTCGTCCCGAAAGCTTCCTTCTGATTTTTTTCCTAGTAAAAACCCTTCATATAGAAAAACATGGGCACCGGGGGCATGCCACGCTGGCGGCAAGGCAGGGGGCACACCTGGGGAATAGGTCTCTAATATTTCCTCCTTTTTCAGCCCAGAATTCTAGCTGTGGGCATTCTCCCTCTTCATGTAAACCTTGTAAAATAAGATATAAAAGGCATAAGTATTGTGCTATAATGTGTAATAATAGCCCATAATGTAATAACTATTGATATAAAAGCATGATGCAAAATGGACGTATCAACTCCCCCAAGCTTAGACCTCGCTGTCCTCAAGCGGAAGCCGAAATCAAAAAATATGTTCACATGTTTAGAGATAGAGGTGTCGATAAAATAAAATACGGACATGAGGGCATCATGTTCGTCTTTAGAACAACAACATATATTGTCATATAATTACTTATGCTAAAGTAACAATTCGTTCACAAGGTAAAGTATGAATAAAAAACTTCATTGAAAACTACAACTATGATCTCGGCCATTGGAGCAATTGCAATTTATCATAACATCGGAAAAAGTCAATTTAAGAGCTTTTCAGCAAGTCCACATACTCAACTATCATTTAGTCTTTCACAATTGCTAACACTCACGCGATACTTATGGGTTCAAAGCTTCAATCAGACACAAGAGAAGAGATAGGGGCTTATAGTTTCGCCTCCCAACCTTTTACCTCAAGGGTAATGTCAACAATAATACTTTATGAAAACCTACATACGAGTGGATATATATATCTGGATATCTCCAACACGTAGTGCTTGCCAAAAGGAAAAGTGTGAAAAGGAAAGGTGAAGATCACCATGGCTCTTGTATAAGGGTAGAAGATAAAAGTAAAAGATAGGCCTTTCGCAGAGGGAAACAGAGGTTGTCATGCAATTTTATGGTTGAATGCATAAAATCTTAATGCAAAAGAACGTCACTTTATATTGTAGCTTGTGATAATGAACTTTATTATGCAGTCCATCACTTTTATTTTTTCCTTATCACAAGTTAGTATAAAGCTTATTTTCTTCACACTAATAGATCATACATATTTATAGAGCAATTTTTATTGCTTGCACCATTGACAACTTACTTGAAGGATCTTACTCAATCCATAGGTTGGTATGGTGGACTCTCATGGCAAAACTGGGTTTAAGGGATGTTTGAATGCACAAGTAGTATCTCTACTTGGTGCAAAGAATTTAGCTAGCAAAAGAGGGAAAAGCAAGCTCAACATGCTAGAGGATCCATGACAATATAACTTCTATTCGGATACAAGAAAACATAACCCATTATGTTGTCTTCCTTGTCCAACATCAACTTTTTAGCATGTCATATTTTAATGAGTGCTCACAATTACAAAAGATGTCCAAGATAGTATATTTCTATGTAAAACCTCTCTTTCTTTATTACTTCCTATTAATTGCAACAATGACCGAAACTATGTTTGTCAACTCTCAACAAAATTTATTCATCACACTCTTTATATGTGAAGTCATTACTTTCCATAAGATCAATATATTTTTTTCTTCTTTTTATTCTTTCTTTCTCTTATTTTCCTCAAGATCATGGAAAGAAAGCAAAGCCCTCAACTCAAAACTACTCTTTATTATATAGCTCACGGACTCGATTGCATAGATAGAGATCGAAAAAAAATTCAAAGCTAGATCAAACTAAAACTTTATTCTATCAGATCAAGATATAACCAAAAGGATCGAACTAAGAAAAACGATGAAAGTAAAGGTGTGATGGTGATACGATACCGGGGCACCTCCCCCAAGCTTGGAAGTTGCCAAGGGGAGTGCCCATACCCATATATTTATGTCTCTTTCTTCGATGGTGGTGATGATGGAGTTGTTGATGAAGTAGCCTTGTCATCCATCTTCCAAGGCATAGGCTCACCATCATAGAAGATGAACGAGTCTCCGGGATCCTCAAATCTGCAGCCAAACTCATCCTCTTAAATCTATATTCATACTCACAGTTTTGGTTTTGTAGGTCATAGATCTGGGCTTGGAGATGCTCGATTTTTTTCATGAAGCTTAAAGATGGCCTCCCTGATGTTCTTGTCATCTAGCATGTGATTGTTGATGAACTACGCGATCATCATGTGATTGGTGTTGAGTCCATGTTCCACCATCCATTCGCACTTGAAAACTTGCTGCTCCATTGCTTCGAGTCTTGTCTCCATGCTTCTGGTCTTCTTCAGCCCCTCAACATCGCGGATGTGTAGCACCCCCTCACGCATCTCAATGGTTTGAGGGTGTTGCAGCACCTCCACGAGGTAAGGGTTGATGACCTTCTCAAAAAACTTGTCCTTGGGGGCGTTTGGAGACGTCATGATGATCTAGATCTGTCAGAAAAACAGCTTGACACAAGAGCAGAGGATTTTGTCGTGGTACGGTGGTCAAAACCTTTAGGAGATTATATAATGAATTTTTACCAACCAAAAGAAGTATTGTGCAAGAAAACGGAGTTTGGAGGGCACACGAGGTGGCCACAAGGCAGGGGGGCGCACCCAGGGGTGTAGGGTGCACCCTCCACCCTTGTGGTGTCCTCGTGTCTCCTTCGGGCTACTTTTAGTTTTCCTAATTTTTTAAATATTCCAAAACAGAGAAATGTTGCTATTAGAATAGTCTTGGAGTCGGTTTAGTTACTGCACCACATACCTATTCCTTTTCGGAGTCTAAAACATTCTGGAAAATATCCCTTATGTGAAGGAAATATGCCCTAGAGGCAATAATAAAGTTATTATTTATTTCCTTATATCATGATAAATGTTTATTATTCATGCTAGAATTGTATTAACCGGAAACATAATACATGTGTGAATACATAGACAAACAGAGTGTCACTAGTATGCCTCTACTTGACTAGCTCGTTAATCGAAGATGGTTATGTTTCCTAACCATAGACATGAGTTGTCATTTGATTAACGGCATCATATCATTAGGAGAATGATGTGATTGACATGACCCATTCCGTTAGCCTAGCACTTGATCGTTTAGTATGTTGCTATTGCTTTCTTCATGACTTATACATGTTCCTGTAACTATAAGATTACGCAACTCCCGTTTACCGGAGGAACACTTTGGGTGCTACCAAACGTCACAACGTAACTGGGTGATTATAAAGGTGCTCTACAGGTGTCTCCAAAGGTACATGTTGAGTTGGCATAATTCGAGATTAGGTTTTGTCACTCCGATTGTCGGAGAGGTATCTCTGGGCCCTCTCGGTAATATTCATCACTTAAGCCTTGCAAGCATTGTAACTAATGCGTTAGTTATGAAATGATGTATTACGTAACGAGTAAAGAGACTTGCTGGTAACGAGATTGAACTAGGTATTGGATACCGACGATCGAATCTCGGGCAAGTAACATACCGATGACAAAGGGAACAACGTATGTTGTTATGCGGTTTGACCGATAAAGATCTTCGTAGAATATGTAGGAGCCAATATGAACATCCAGGTTCCACTATTGGTTATTTACCGGAAACAGTTCTAGGTCATGTCTACATAGTTCTCGAACCCGTAGGGTCCGCACGCTTAACGTTACGATGATAGTTTTATTATGAGTTTATAAGTTTTGATGTACCGAAGGTTGTTCGGAGTACCGGATGTGATCACGGACATGACGAGGAGTCTCGAAATGGTCGAGACATAAAGATTGATATATTGGACGGATATATTTGGACACCGAAAAGGTTCCGGATGAGATTGGGACTATACCGGAGTTCCGGGAGGTTACCGGAACCCCCCGGTAAGTATATGGGCCTTATTGGGCCTTAGTGGAAGGGAGGGAGAAGGAGCAAAGGAGGGGGCGCCCCCCAAGCCCAATCCAAATTTGGAGGGGGGGCCGGCCCCCCCTTTCCTTCTTCCCTCCCCTCTCTTCCTTCCCTCTCCTACTCCTAATAGGAAAGGGGGCCAAACCTACTTGGAGTAGGTTTGCCCCCCCTAGGGCGCGCCTCCCCTCTTGGCCGACCCCCTCCTCCTCTCCCCCTTTATATACGGAGGAGGGGGGCACCCCATAGACACACAAGTTGATCTACGGATCGTTCCTTAGCCGTGTGCAGTGCCCCCCTCCACCATATTCCACCTCGGTCATATCGTCGCGGAGTTTAGGTGAAGCCCTGCGCCGGTAGAACATCATCATCATCACCACGCCGTCGTGCTGACGGAACTCATCCCCGACGCTTTGCTGGATTGGAGCCCGGGGAACGTCATCGAGCTGAACGTGTGCTGAACACGGAGGTGCCGTATGTTCGGTGCTTGGATCGGTCGAGTCATGAAGACGTACGACTACATCAACCGCGTTGTGATAATGCTTCCGCTTACGGTCTACGAGGGTACGTGACAATACTCTCTTCTCTCGTTGCTATGCCATCACCATGATCTTGCATGTACGTAGGAATTTTTTTGAAATTACTACGTTACCCAATAGTGGCATCCGAGCCTGGTTTTATGCGTAGATGTCATATGCACGAGTAAAACACAAGTGAGTTGTGGGCGATACAAGTCATACTGCTTACCAGCATGTCATACTTTGGTTCGGCGGTATTGTGAGATGAAGTGGCCCGGACCGACACTACGCGTACGCTTACGCGAGACTGGTTTCACCGTTACGAGCACTCGTGCTTAAAGGTGGCTGGCGGGTGTCTGTCTCTCTCACTTTAGCTGAATCGAGTGTGGCTACGCCCGGTCCTTGCGAAGGTTAAAACAACACTAACTTGACGAACTATCGTTGTGGTTTTGATGCGTAGGTAAGAACGGTTCTTGCTAAGCCCGTAGCAGCCACGTAAAACTTGCAACAACAAAGTAGAGGACGTCTAACTTGTTTTTGCAGGGCATGTTGTGATGTGATATGGTCAAGACGTGATGCTATATTTTATTGTATGAGATGATCATGTTTTGTAACCGAAGTTATCGGCAACTGGCAGGAGCCATATGGTTGTCGCTTTATTGTATGAAATGCAAACACCCTGTAATTGCTTTACTTTATCACTAAGCGGTAGCGATAGTCGTAGAAGCAATAGTTGGCGTAAACGACAACGATGCTACGATGGAGATCAAGGTGTCACGCCGGTGACGATGGTGATCACGACGGTGCTTCGGAGATGGAGATCACAAGCACAAGATGATGATGGCCATATCATATCACTTATATTGATTGCATATGATGTTTATCCTTTATGCATCTTATCTTGCTTTGATTGCCGGTAGCATTTTAAGATGATCTCTCACTAAAAAAAATTATCAAGAAGTGTTCTCCCTGAGTATGCACCGTTGCCAAAGTTCGTCGTGCCCAGACACCACGTGATGATCGGGTGTGATAAGCTCTACGTCCATCTACAACGGGTGCAAGCCAGTTTTGCACACGCGGAATACTCAGGTTAAACTTGACGAGTCTAGCATTTGCAGATATGGCCTCGGAACACGGAGACCGAAAGGTCGAGCGTGAATCATATAGTAGATATGATCAACATAATGATGTTCACCATTGAAAGCTACTCCATTTCACGTGATGATCGGTTATGGTTTAGTTGATTTGGATCACGTGATCACTTAGAGGATTAGAGGGATGTCTTTCTAAGTGGGAGTTCTTAAGTAATATGATTAATTGAACTTAAATTTATCATGAACTTAGTCCTGGTAGTATTTTGCAAATTATGTTGTAGATCAATAGCTTGCGTTGTTGCTTTCATATGTTTATTTTGATATGTTCCTAGAGAAAATTGTGTTGAAAGATGTTAGTAGCAATGATGCGGATTGGATCCGTGATCTGAGGTTTATCCTCATTGCTGCGCAGAAGAATTATGTCCTTAATGCACCACTAGGTGACAGACCTATTGCAGGAGCAGATGCAGACATTATAAACGTTTGGCTAGCTCAGTATGATGACTACTTGATAGTTTAGTGCACCATGCTTAACGGCTTAGAATCGGGACTTCGAAGACGTTTTGAACGTCATGGACCATATGAGATGTTCCAGGAGTTGAGTTAATATTTCAAGCAAATACCCGAGTTGAGAGATATGAAGTCTCGAACAAGTTCTATAGCTAAAATATGGAGGAGAATCGCTCAACTAGTGAGCATGTGCTCAGATTGTCTGGATACTTCAATCGCTTGAATCAAGTGGGAGTTAATCTTCCAGATAAGATAGTGATTGACAGAATTCTCTAGTCACCATCACCAAGTTAGTAGAACTTTGTGATGAACTATAGTATGCAAGGGATGACGAAAATGATTCCCGAGCTCTTCGTGATGTTGAAATCAACGAAGGTAGAGATCAAGAAAGAGCATCAAGTGTTGATGATTGACAAGACCACTAGTTTCAAGAAAAGGGCAAAGGAAAAGAAAGGGAACTTCAAGTAGAATGGCAAACAAGTTGTCACTCACGTGAAGAAGACCAAAGCTGGACCAAAGCCTGAAACTGAGTGTTAACACTGCAAAGGAAATGGTCACTGGAAGCAGAAATGCCCTGAATATTTGGTGGATAAGAAGGATGGCAAAGTGAACAAGGGTATATTTGATATACGGGTTATTGATGTGTGCCTTACTAGTGTTTATAGTAGCCCCTGAGTATTTGATACTTGTTCGGTTGCTAAGATTAGTAACTCGAAACAGGAGTTACAGAATAAATAGAGACTAGTTGAGGGTGAAGTGATGATGTGTGTTGGAAGTGGTTCCAAGATTGATATGATCATCATCGCACACTCCCTATACTTTCGGGATTAGTGTTAAACCTAAATAAATGTTATTTGGCGTTTGCATTGAGCATGAATATGATTTGATCATGTTTATTGCAATACGGTTATTCATTTAAAGTCAGAGAATAATTGTTGTTCTGTTTACATGAATAAAACCTTCAATGGTCATACACCCAATGAAAATAGTTTGTTGGATCTCGATCGTAGTGATACACATATTCATAATGTTGAAGCCAAAAGATGCAAAGTTAATAATGATAGTGCAACTTTTTTGTGGCACTGCCGTTTGGGTCATATCGGTGTAAAGCGCATGAAGAAACTCCATAAAGATGAATTTTCGGAATCACTTGGTTATGAATCATTTGATGCTTGCGAACCATGCCTATTGGGCAAGATGACTAAAACTCCGTTCTCCGGAACAATGGAACGAGCTACTGACTTATTGGAAATAATACATACCAATGTATGCGATACAATGAGTGTTGATGCTCGTGGAAAGTATCGTTATTTTCTGACCTTCACAGATGAATTGAGCAGATATGAGTATATCTACTTGATGAAACATAAGTCTGAAATAATTGAAAGGTTCAAAGAATTTCAGAGTGAAGTGGAAAAATCATCGTAACAAGAAAATAAAGTTTCTACGATCTGATCGTGGAGACGAATATTTGAGTTACGAGTTTGGTCTTCAATTAAAACAATGTGGAATAGTTTCACAGCTCACGCCACCTGGAACACCACAACGTTATGGTGTGTCCGAATGTCGTAACTGCACTTTATTAGATATGGTGCGATCTATGATGTCTCTTATCGGTTTTACCACTATCGTTTTGGGGTTGTGCATTAGAGACAGCTGCATTCACATTTAATAGGGCACCATCTAAATCCGTTGAGACGACACCATATGAACTATGGTTTAACAGTAAACCTAAGCCGTCGTTTCTTAAAGTTTGGAGTTGCGATGCTTATATGAAAAAGGTTTTCAACCTGATAAGCTCGAACCCAAATCGGAGAAGTGCCTCTTCATAGAATACCCAAAGGAAACTGTTGGGTACTCCTTCTATCACAAATCCAAAGGCAAAACATTCGTTGCTAAGAATGGATCCTTTCTAGAGAAGGAGTTTTCTCTCGAAAGAAGTGAGTGGGAGGAAAGTAGAGCTTAATAAGGTAATTTGTACCTTCTCCCAAATTGGAAACTAGTTCATCACTGAAATCAGTTCCAGTGATGCCTACACCAATTAGTGCGGAAGCTAATGATGATGATCATGAAACTTCAAGATCAAGTTACTACCAAAACCTCGTAGGTCAACCAGAGTAAGATCCGCACCAGAGTGGTACGGTAATACTATTCTAGAAGTCATGCTACTAGACCATGATAAACCTACGAACTATGAGGAAGCGATGATGAGCCCAGATTCCGCGAAATGGCTTGAGGCCATAAAATCTGAGATATGATCCATGTATGAGAACAAAGTATGGACTTTGATTGACTTGCTCGATGATCAGCAAGCCATGTTAAATAAATGGATCTTCAAGAGGAAGACAGATGCTGATAGTAGTGTTATTATCTACAAAGCTAGACTTGTCGAAAAAGGTTTTTGACAAAGTTCAAGATGTTGAATACAATGAGATTTTCTCACTCGTATCGATGCTTAAAAGTCTGTCCGAATCATGTTAGCAATTGCCACATTTTATGAAATCTGGCAAATGGATGTCAAAACTGCATTCCTTAATGGTTTTCTTAAAGAAGAGTTGTATATGATGCAACCAGAAGATTTTGTCAATCCTAAAGGTGCTAACAAAATGTGCAAGCTCCAGCGATCCATCAATGGACTGGTGCAAGCATCTCGGAGTTGGAATATACGCTTTGATGTGTTGATCAAAGCATATGGTTTTATACAGACTTTTGGAAAGGCCTGTATTTACAAGAAAGTGAGTGGGAGCACTACAGCCTTTCTGATAAGTATATGTGAATGACATATTGTTGATCAGAAATAATGTAGAATTATTCTGCAAAGCATAAAGGAGTGTTTGAAAGGAGTTTTTCAAAGAAAGACCTCGGTGAAGCTGCTTACATATTGAGCATCAAGATCTATAGAGATAGATCAAGACGCTTGATAAGTTTTTCAATGAATACATACCTTGACAAGATTTTGAAGTAGTTCAAAATGGAACAGTCAAAGAAAGAGTTCTTGCCTGTGATACAAGGTGTGAGATTGAGTAAGACTCAAAACCCGACCACGACAGAAGATAGAAAGAGAATGAAAGTCATTCCCTATGCATCAGCCATAGGTTCTATGAAGTATGTCATGCTGTGTACCAGATCTATTGCATACCCTACCACTAAGCTTGGCAAGGGAGTGCAATAGTGATCTAGGAGTAGATCAATGGACAACGGTCAAAATTATCCTTAGTGGAATAAGGATATGTTTCTTGATTATGGAAGTGAAAAAAAGGTTCATCGTAAAGGGTTACGTCGATGCAAGTTTTAACACTAATCTAGATGACTCTGAGTCTCAATCTGGATACATATTGAAAGTGGGAGCAATTAGCTAGAGTAGCTCCGTGCAGAGCATTGTAAACATAGAAATTTACAAAATACTTACGGCTCTGAATGTGACAGACCCGTTGACTAAAATTATCTCACAAGCAAAACATGATCACACCTTAGTACTCTTTGGGTGTTAATCACATAGCGATGTGAACTAGATTACTGACTCTAGTAAACCCTTTGGGTGTTGGTCACATGTCGATGTGAACTATGGGTGTTAACCACATATAGATGTGAACTATTGATGTTAAATCACATGGCGATGTGAACTAGATTATTGACTCTAGTGCAAGTGGGAGACTGAAGGAAATATGCCCTAGAGGCAATAATAAAGTTATTATTTATTTCCTTATATCATGATAAATGTTTATTATTCATGATAGAATTGTATTAACCGGAAACATAATACATGTGTGAATACATAGACAAACAGAGTGTCACTAGTATGCCTCTACTTGACTAGCTCGTTAATCGAAGATGGTTATGTTTCCTAACCATAGACATGAGTTGTCATTTGATTAACGGGATCACATCATTAGGAGAATGATGTGATTGACATGACCCATTCCGTTAGCCTAGCACTTGATCGTTTAGTATGTTGCTATTGCTTTCTTCATGACTTATACATGTTCCTGTAACTATGAGATTATGCAACTCCCGTTTACCGGAGGAACACTTTGGGTGCTACCAAACGTCACAACGTAACTGGGTGATTATAAAGGTGCTCTACAGGTGTCTCCAAAGGTACATGTTGAGTTGGCATAATTCGAGATTAGGTTTTGTCACTCCGATTGTCGGAGAGGTATCTCGGGGCCCTCTCGGTAATACTCATCACTTAAGCCTTGCAAGCATTGTAACTAATGAGTTAGTTATGAAATGATGTATTACATAACGAGTAAAGAGACTTGCCGCTAACGAGATTGAACTAGGTATTGGATACCGACGATCGAATCTCGGGCAAGTAACATACCGATGACAAAGGGAACAACGTATGTTGTTATGCGGTTTGACCGATAAAGATCTTCGTAGAATATGTAGGAGCCAATATGAACATCCAGGTTCCACTATTGGTTATTGACCGGAAACAGTTCTAGGTCAGGTCTACATAGTTCTCGAACCCGTAGGGTCCGCACGCTTAACGTTACGATGACAGTTTTATTATGAGTTTATAAGTTTTGATGTACCGAAGGTTGTTCGGAGTACCGGATGTGATCACGGACATGACGAGGAGTCTCGAAATGGTCGAGACATAAAGATTGATATATTGGACGGATATATTTGGACACCGGAAAGGTTCCGGATGAGATTGGGACTATACCGGAGTTCCGGGAGGTTACCGAAACCCCTCGGTAAGTATATGGGCCTTATTGGGCCTTAGCGGAAGGGAGGGAGAAGGAGCAAAGGAGGGGGCGCGCCCCCCCATGCCCAATCCGAATTGGGAGGGGGGCGCCCCCCCCTTTCCTTCTTCCCTCCCCTCTCTTCCTTCCCTCTCCTACTCCTAATAGGAAAGGGGGCCAAACCTACTTGGAGTAGGTTTGCCCCCCCTAGGGCGCGCCTCCCCTCTTGGCCGGCCCCCTCCTCCTCTCCCCCTTTATATACGGAGGGGGGAGGCACCCCATAGACACACAAGTTGATCTACGGATCGTTCCTTAGCCGTGTGCGGTGCCCCCCTCCACCATATTCCACCTCGGTCATATCGTCGCGGAGTTTAGGCGAAGCCCTGCGCCGGTAGAACATCATCATCGTCACCATGCCGTCGTGCTGACAGAACTCATCCCCGATGCTTTGCTGGATTGGAGCCCAGGGAACGTCATCAAGCTGAACGTGTGCTGAACACGGAGGTGCCGTATGTTCGGTGCTTGGATCGGTCGAGTCGTGAAGACGTACGACTACATCAACCGCGTTGTGATAACGCTTCCGCTTACGGTCTACGAGGGTACGTGGACAATACTCTCTTCTCTTGTTGCTATGCCATCACCATGATCTTGCATGTACGTAGGATTTTTTTTGAAATTACTACGTTACCCAACATTATGTACTCCTCTGGTGTTATGGTATTAATTATATTGGTTTCAACATTTATGGGAGTACCTGAGATATAATGTTTGATTCTTTAACCATTTACCACCTTAGGATTTGTGCCTTCGGCGTTGTTGATTTTGAAGGCACCAGAACGATAGACCTCCTCGATAATGTAAGGACCTTCCCATTTAGAGAGAAGCTTTCCTGCAAAAAATCTTAAACGAGAGTTGTATAGCAAAACATGATCACCTACATTAACCTCACGCTTTTGTATCCTTTTGTCATGCCATCTTTTAACTTTTTCTTTAAACAACTTGGCATTCTCATAGGCTTGGGTTCTCCATTCATCAAGTGAGCTTATGTCAAATAACCTCTTCTCACCGACAAGATTGAAATCATAATTGAGCTCTTTGATTGCCCAATAAGCTTTATGTTCTAGTTCAAGAGGTAAGTGACAAGTCTTTCCATAAACCATTTTTTTGGAGACATACCCATAGGGTTTTTATAAGTAGTTCTATAAGCCCATAGTGCATCATCAAGTTTCTTAGACCAATTATTTCTAGATCTATTAACAGTCTTTTGCAAAATCAATTTAATCTCTCTATTGCTCAATTCTACTTGACCACTAGACTGAGGATGATATGGAGATGCAATTCTTATGGTTGACATCATATTTAGAAAGCATTTTACAGAAAGCACCATGAATAAAATGTGAACCACCATCAGCCATTAAATATCTAGTGACTCCAAACCTCGAAAAAATAACTTCTTTAAGCATCTTAATAGAAGTATTATGATCAACACTACTAGTTGTAAGAGCTTCTACCCACTTAGTAACGTAATCAACAACAACTAAAATATGTGTATATCCATCAGAGGAAGGAAAAGGTCCCATATAATCAAAGCCCCAAACATCAAATGGTCCAATAACAAGTGAATAATTGCTACGTCTTGAGCTTGCGTTGGTTTTCCTCGAAGAGGAGAGGGTGATGCAGCAATAGTAGCATAAGTATTTCCCTCAGTTTTTTAGAACCAAGGTATCAATCCAGTAGGAGGCTCCTCAAAAGTCCCACGCACCTACACAAACAAACTGAGAACTCGCAACTAATGCGATAAAGGGGTTGTCAATCCCTTCATGACCACTTGCAAAAGTGAGATCTAATAAAGATAGTAAGATAAGGTAAATATATTTTTGGTATTTTATAATATAGATGCAAAAAGTAAAGATGCAAATAAAAGTAGATTGGAAGCAAATATGATAAGAGATAGACCCGGGGGCCATAGGTTTCACTAGTGGCTTCTCTCAAGATAGCATAAGTATTACGGTGGGTGAACAAATTACTGTCGAGCAATTGATAGAAAAGCGAATAATTATGAGATTAGCTAGGCATGATCATGTATATAGGCATCACGTCCATAACAAGTAGACCGACTCCTGCCTGCATCTACTACTATTACTCCACACATCAACCAACTCCTGCCTGCATCTAGAGTATTAAGTTCATAAGAAGAGAGTAACGCATTAAGCAAGATGACATGATGTAGATGGATAAACTCAAGCAATATGATATAAACCCCATCTTGTTATCCTCGATGGCAACAATACAATACGTGCCTTGCAACCCTTTCTGTCACTGGGTAAGGACACCGCAAGATTGAACCCAAAGCTAAGCACTTCTCCCATGGCAAGAAAGATCAATCTAGTAGGCCAAACCAACCTGATAATTCGAAGAGACTTGCAAAGATAACTCAGTCATACATAAAAGAATTCAGAGAAGATTCAAATATTATTCATAGATAAACTGGATCATAAACCCACAATTCATCGGATCTCGACAAACACACCGCAAAAAGAGATTACATCGAATAGATCTCCACAAGAGAGGGGAGAACATTGTATTGAGATCCAAAAAGAGAGAAGAAGCCATCTAGCTAATAACTATGGACCCGTAGGCCTGTGGTAAACTACTCACAACTCATCGGAGGGGCAAGGATGTTGATGTAGAAGCTCTCCGTGGTCGATTCCCCCTCCGGCAGAGTGCCGACGAAGGCTCCAAGATGGGATCTCGCGGATACAGAAGGTTACGATGGTGGAAATTGTGTTTCGTCCGCCTCCTGGATGTTTTCGGGGTACGTAGGTATATATAGGAGGAAGAAGTACGTCGGTGGCCACCCAAGGGGCCCACGAGACAGGGGGCGCACCCTATGGGGGGGGGCGCCCTCCTATCTCGTGGGAGCCACGGCTGCTTCTGGACTTGCACTCCAAGTCCTCTGGATCACATTCATTCCAGAAATCATGCTCGTGATGGTTTCATTCCGTTTGGACTCCATTTGATATTCCTTTTCTTCGAAATACTGAAATAGGCAAAAAAACAGCAATATGGGCTGGGCCTCCGGTTAGTAGGTTAGTCCCAAAAATGATATAAATATGTAAAATAAAGCCCATAAACATCCAAAAGGGGTAATATAATAGCATGGAACAATAAAAAATTATAGATACATTGGAGACATATCAAGCATCCCCAAGCTTAATTCCTGCTCGTCCTCGAGTAGGTAAATGATAAAAAAGAAATTTTTGATGTGGAATGCTACCTAGCATAATTCTCAATGTAATTTTCTTTATTGTGGCATGAATGTTCAGATCCAAATGATACAAAATAAAAGTTCATATTGACATAAGAAATAGTAATACTTCAAGCATACTAATCAAAGTAATCATGTCTTCTCAAAATAACATGGCGAAAGAAAGTTATCCCAACAAAATCATATAGTCTGGCTATTGCTCTTTCTTCATCACACATAGTATTTAATCATGCACAACCCCGATGACAAGCCAAGCAATTGTTTCATACTTTAATAATCTCAAACTCTTTCAACTTCCACGCAATACATGAGCGTGAGCCATGGACATAACACTATATGTGGAATAAAATGGTGGTTGTGGAGAAGACAAAAAAGGAGAAGATAGTCTCACATCAACTAGGCGTATCAACGGGCTATGGAGATGCCCATTAATAGATATCAATGTGAGTGAGTAGGGATTGCCATGCAACGGATGCACTAGAGCTATAAATATATGAAAGCTCAACAAGAGAAACTAAGGGCCTGTTCGGTACGTCGCCAGCTCCCAGCTTCCACGAATCCGTAAGCAAAGCTGGCCCGAACGGCCCAGCTCCAGGAAGCTGGCTTCCCAAATCGAACCAGCATCGACGTGCAAAAACTTGGAGCTGCAGTTCTATCGATCCCAGAAGCTGGATTCCTGGAGTTGGCGTTATTTACGATCGAATGCCACCGCGAAGTGCCTCACGTACCGGTCCGTTATGTTTCCCTCCGATCTGGGCCAAGCCCATCCTCTCTCCTCATGTTTCACACCCATCCTACCTGTTGAGCCGACTGGGCTCCAGCCCGCCTAGGCAGGCCGACCTGCTAGCGTGACGAGAAGCCGAAGTGATCGAGCCGAACAGTTTTCCATCGATCCCGATTCATGGAAGAAGTTGGCGATCAAAAACAGAAGCTGGATTTGAGGATTTCCTGGAGCCACGGAGTTGCCGAACAGGCCCTAAGTGGGTGTGCATCCAACTCGCTTGCTCACGAAGACCTATGGCATTTTGAGTAAGCCCATCATTGGAATATACAAGCCAAGTTCTATAATGAAAAATTCCCACTAGTATATGAAAGTGACAACATACGAGACTCTCTATCATGAAGATCATGGTGCTACTTTGAAGCACAAGTGTGGAAAAAGGAGATAGTAGCATTGTCCTTTCTCTCTTTTTCTCTCATTTTATTTTTTTTCTTTTCCTTTTTTTCTCTTTCTTTGCCTTTTTTTTCTTTTTGGCATTTCTCTTTTTTTCTCTTTTTCTTTTCTTTTTGTAAAGTCTGAAGTCTCATCCCGACCTGTGGGGGAATCATAGTCTTCATCATCCTTCCCTCACTAGGACAATGCTCTAATAATGAAAATCATCACACTTTTATGGATTTACAACTCAAGAATTACAACTCAAAGCTAGAACAAGGTATGACTCTATATGAATGCCTCCGGCGGTGTACCGGGATATGCAATGAATCAAGAGCGACATGTATGAAAATTATGAAGGTGGCCTTGCCACAAATACAATGTCAACTACATGATCATGCAAAGAGCAATATGACAAAAGTAATGTGTATCATATGAACGGAACGGTGGAAAGTTGCATGGCAATATATCTCGGAATGGCTATGGAAATGCCATAATAGGTAGGTATGGTGGCTGTTTTGAGGAAGGTATATGGTGGGTGTATGGCACCGGCGAAATTTGCGCGGCACAAGAGAGGCTAGCAATAGTGGAAGGGTGAAAGGATGCGTATAATCCATGGACTCAACATTAGTCAAAAGAACTCATATACTTGTTGCAAAAATTTAGAAGTCATCAAAAACCAAAGCACTACGTGCATGCTCCTAGGGGGATAGATTGGTAGGAAAAGACCATCGCTCATCCCCGACCGCCACTCATAAGGAAGACACTCAATAGATAAAATTGTGCTCCAACTTCATCACAAAGCGGTTCACTATACGTGCATGCTACGGGAATCACAACCCTTAACACAAGTATTTTTCATAATCACCTCAATTAGCATGACTCTAATATCACTACCTCCATATCTCAAAATAATTATCAAGCATCAAATTAATCATAGCATCCAATTCACTTTCTATGATAGTTTTTATTATACCCAACTTGGATGCTCATCATTCTAGGACCAAATTTGTAACCATAGCAAATATGATGCTGTCCTAAAGGACTCTCAAAATAATATAAGTGAAGCATGAGAGACTAGCAATTTCTTCAAAATTAAGACACCACCGTGCTCTAAAAGTTATAAGTGAAGCACTAGAGCAAAAACTATCAAGCTCAAAAGATATAAGTGAAGCACATAGAGTATTCTAGCAAATTCTAATCAAATAGGCTTCTCCAAAAAGGCAGCAAGGATGATTGTGTTAAACTAAAAAGCAAAGACTAATATAATACACGACGCTCCAAGCAAAACACATATCATGTGGCGAATAAAAATATTGCTCCAAGTAAAGTTACCAATGAACGAAGACGAAAGAGGGGATGCCTTCCCGGGGCATCCCCAAGCTTAGGCTTTTGGCTATACTTGAATATCTTGGGGTGCCTTGGGCGTACCCAAGCTTAGGATCTTGCCACCTTTATTCCATAGTACATAAAAGCTTTACCCAAAACTTGAAAACTTCACAACACAAAACTCAACAGGAAATCTTATAAGCTCCGTTAGTGAAAGAAAACAAAACCACCACATAAGGAACTGTAATTAACTCATTCTTTATTTATTTTGGTGTTAAACCTACTGTATTCCAACTTCTATATGGTTTATAAACTATTTTACTAGCCATAGATGCATCAAAATAAGCAAACAACACACGAAAAATAGAATCTGTCAAAAACAGAACAGTCTGTAGGAATCCGTAACTAACGCAAACTTATGGAACTCTAAAAATCCTACCAAAATAGGACGTACTGGAACATTTGATTATTGATCAGAAGCAAAAAGAATCAATGCAAAAGCACGTTTCTGTGATTTATTGAATTTTTTCTCGTGAGCGCAAAGTTTCTGTTTTTCAGCAGAATCAAATCAACTATCATCATAGTTTATCCTATAGGTTCTACTTGGCACAAACACTAATTAAAAGATAAAAACACATATAAACAGAAGGTAGATGCAAAATTTATTACTAAGGATGAACAAAAACAAAAAAACACAAAGAAAATTGGGTTGCCTCCCAACTAGCGCTATCGTTTAACGCCCCTAGCTAGGCATAAAAGCGAATATAGATCTAACGAGTGCCATCTTTGGCACTAAATTCATAAGTAGCCCGCATGATAGATTCATAAGGTAATTTGAATTTCTTTCTTGGAAAGTGATCCATGCCTTTCTTTAATCGAAATTGGAATCTAATATTCCCTTCCTTCATATCAATAATCACACCAATCATTCTAAGGAAAGGTCTACCAAGAATAATAGGGCAAGAAAGATTGCAATCTATATGAAGAACGATAAAATCCACGGGCACCAAATTTCTATTTGCAACAATAAGAACATCATTGATCCTTCCCATTGGCTTTTTAATGGTGGAATCCGCAAGGTGCAAATTTAACGAGCAATCATCAAGATCATGGAAGCCTAGAATATCACATAAAGTTTTCGGAATCATGGAAACACTAGCACCCAAATCACACAAAGCAAAACACTCATGATCTTTAATTCTAATCTTTATAGTAGGTTCCCACTCATCATTAAGTTTTCTAGGTATAGAAACTTCCAAATTAAGTTTTTCATCATTGCATCAAGGCATCAACAATGTGTTTGGTAAAAGCTTTGTTTTGACTATAAGCATGAGGAGAATTAACAACGGATTGCAACAAGGAAATACAACCTTTTAAAGAACAATTATCATAATCAGATTCCTTGAAATCTGAGATAGTGGGTTCAATGCTATTTAAAGTTGTGACTTCTCCAATCTCTCTTTTACCAAATTTAGCATCAAAATCTAAAGACTCCGAATTCTTGGGACGCCTTCTAGGAAATGTTGATTCATCATCAGTCCCATAATCATCAAAATTCATATTGCAAAACATAGATCTAATAGGAGACGCATCAATAACTTTAAGATCCTCATCATTATTTTCATGGAAACTAGAAGAACACGCTTTTATAAAGCTACCTTTGTTAGCACGCAATCTAGTGGTTCTTTCCTTACACTCATCAATGGAAATTATCATTACTTTGAGAGACTCATTGATATCATGCTTAGGAGGATAAGATCTAAGTTTAAGAGAATCAACATGAAGCGAAAGTCTATCAACGTTCCTAGCCAAATCGTCAACTTTGAGCAATTTTTCTTCAAGCAAAGCATTAAAATTCTTTTGAGAAATCATAAAATCTTTCACACTATTCTCAAAATCAGAGGGCATCTTATTGAAATTACCATAAGAATTATTGTATGAATTTCCATAATTATTAGAGGGATTACTAGGGAACGGTCTAGCATTAAAGTTTCCTCTATAAGGATTGTTTCCAAAACTATTCCTACCAACAAAATTCACATCCATAGATTCATTATTACTCTCAATCAAGGAAGACAAAGGAATATCATTGGGATCAAGAGGATTATTTTTAGTAGCAAACAATTTCATAAGTTCATCCATCTTTCCACTCAAAACATTGATTTCTTCTATAGCATGCACTTTTTTACTAGAAGATCTTTCGGTGTGCCATTGAGAATAATTAGCCATAATATTATCAAGAAGTTTTGTAGCATTTCCCAACGTTATTTCCATAAACGTGCCTCCCGCGGCCGAATCTAAGAGATTTCTAGAAGCAAAGTTCAAACCGGCATAAAATTTTTGTATGATCATCCATAAATTCAAACCATGAGTAGGGCAATTGCGAAGCATCAATTTCATTCTTTCCCAATATTGGGAAACATGCTCATGATTAAGTTGTTTAAAGTTCATAATATCATTCCTAAGAGTGATGATCTTAGCGGGAGGAAAATACTTAGAGATAAAAGCATCTTTGCACTTGTTCCAAGAATCAATACTATTTTTAGGCAAAGACGAAAACCAAACTTTAGCATGATCTCTAAGTGAAAACGGAAATAACTTCAATTTGACAATATTGTTATCCGTATCTTTCTTCTTTTGCATATCACACAAATCAACAAAGTTGTTTAGATGAGAAGCAACATCTTCACTAGGAAGGCCGGCGAATTGATCTTTCATAACAAGATTCAGCAAAGCAGCATTGATTTCACAAGACTCAACATCATTAAGAGGAGCAATCGAAGTACTAAGGAAATCATTAATATTGGTATTCGAGAAATCACACAATTTGGTATTATCTTGCGCCATGGCAACAAGTAATCCAACACACAAGCAAACAAAAAAAGGCAAGCGAAAAGAGAGGAGGAGATTGGGAAAGAGAGGGTGAATAAAACGGCAAGGGTGAAGTGGGGGAGAGGAAAACGAGTGGCAAATGGCAAATAATGTAAATGCGAGGGAGATGGGTTTGTGATGGGTACTTGGTATGTCTTGACTTGAGCGAAGAGCTCCCCGGCAACGGCGCCAGAAATCCTTCTTGATACGTCTTGAGCTTGCGTTGGTTTTCCTCAAAGAGGAGAGGGTGATGCAGCAATAGTAGCATAAGTATTTCCCTCAGTTTTTGAGAGCCAAGGTATCAATCCAGTAGGAGGCTCCTCAAAAGTCCCACGCACCTACACAAACAAACTGAGAACTCGCAACCAACGCGATAAAGGGGTTGTCAATCCCTTCACGGCCACTTACAAAAGTGAGATCTAATAAAGATAGTAAGATAAGGTAAATATATTTTTGGTATTTTATAATATAGATGCAAAAAGTAAAGCTGCAAATAAAAGTAGATTGGAAGCAAATATGATAAGAGATAGACCCAGGGGCCATAGGTTACACTAGTGGCTTCCCTCAAGATAGCATAAGTATTATGGTGGGTGAACAAATTACTGTCGAGCAATTGATAGAAAAGCGAATAATTATGAAATTATCTAGGCATGATCATGTATACAGGCATCACGTCCATAAAAAGTAGACCGACTCCTGCCTGCATCTACTACTATTACTCCACACATCGACCAACTCCTGCCTGCATCTAGAGTATTAAGTTCATAAGAACAGAGTAACGCATTAAGCAAGATGACATGATGTAGAGGGATAAACTCAAGCAATATGATATAAACCCCATCTTGTTATCCTTGATGGCAACAATACAGTACGTGCCTTGCAACCCTTTCTGTCACTGGGTAAGGACACCCAAGATTGAACCCAAAGCTAAGCACTTCTCCCATGGCAAGAAAGATCAATCTAGTGGGCCAAACCAAACTGATAATTTGAAGAGACTTGCAAAGATAACTCAATCATACATAAAAGAATTCAGAGAAGATTCAAATATTATTCATAGATAAACTTGATCATAAAGCCACAATTCATCGGATCTCGACAAACACACTGCAAAAAGAGATTACATCGAATAGATCTCCACAAGAGAGGGGGAGAACATTGTATTGGGATCCAAAAAGAGAGAAGAAGCCATCTAGCTAATAACTATGGACCCGTAGGTCTATGGTAAACTACTCACAACTCATCGGAGGGGCAAGGATGTTGATGTAGAAGCCCTCCATGGTCGATTCCCCCTCCGGTAGAGTGCCGACGAGGGCTCCAAGATGGGATCTCGCAGATACACAAGGTTACGGTGGTGAAATTGTGTTTCGTCCGCCTCCTGGATGTTTTCGGGGTACGTAGGTATATATAGGAGGAAGAAGTACGTCGGTGGCCGCCTGAGGGGCCCACAAGACAGGGGGCGTGCCCTATAGGGGGGGTGCTCTCCTATCTCGTGGGAGCCTCGGCTGCTTCTTGACTTGCACTCCAAATCCTCTGGATCACGTTCGTTCCAAAAATCACGCTCCCGAAGGTTTCATTCCATTTGGACTCCGTTTGATATTCCTTTTCTTCGAAATACTAAAATAGGCAAAAAACAACAATATGGGCTGGGCCTCCGGTTAGTAGGTTAGTCCCAAAAATGATATAAATGTGTAAAATAAAGCCCATAAACATCCAAAAGGGGTAATATAATAGCATGGAACAATCAAAAATTATAGATACGTTGGAGACGTATCAATAATTCATAGGCATTTCCTGGCATCTACTAATATTACCAAGTCTCTAGCATTCATCATAGGACAAGACAAACTTACGAGCATCCTTGAACAGAGTAGGCCAATAAAAACCAGATTGCAATACCTTGTGTGCAGTTCTATCTCTAGCGTGGTGTCCTCCATAAGCTCAGAGTGGCACTTGCGTAGGATCTGTTCTTGTTCATGCTCAGGTATACAACGTCTAATAACACCATCTACTCCTTCTTTATAAAGGTGCAAAAGTAATGTCTTAAATCATAGAAAAACTTTTTCTTTTGCTAGTATGTGAAACTAGGTTGTATAAATTTAGCAACAATGTGATTAGCATAATCAACATACCATGGAGTATTATGAGAAGCATTTATGACAACTAATTTCTCATTGGGAAAGCTATCATCAATAGGCAGTGGGTCATCAAGAACATTTTCTAACCTAGACAAGTTGTCTGCAACGGGGTTCTCAGCTCCCTTTCGATCAATAACATGCAAATCAAATTCTTGCAGCAATAGAACCCATCTAATAAGTCTAGGTTTAGCATCTTTCTTTTCCATATGATATTTAATAGCAGCATGATCAATGTGAATAGTTACTTTGGAATCAACTATATAAGATCTGAACTTATCACAAGCAAAAACAACTGCTAAAAAATCCTTTTCAGTAGTAGCATAATTTCTCTAGGCACTGCCTAGAGTTTTACTAGCATAATGAATAACATTCAATTTGTTATCAACTCTTTGCCCTAGAACAACGCCAACAGCATAATCACTAGCATCACACATAATTTCAATAGGTAAATTCCAATCAGGTGGCTGAACAATAGGTGCAGAAATCAAGGCTTTCTTAAGTATTTCAAATGCTTCTACACAATCATCATCAAAAACAAAAGGACCATCTTTTTGCAAGAGATTATTGAGAGGCCTAGAAATTTTAGAGAAGTCTTTAATAAACCTCCTATAGAAACCAGCATGACCAAGGAAACTTCTTATACCTTTGATATCTTTAGGACACGTCATCTTTTCAATAGCATCTACTTTGGCTTTATTAACTTCAATACCCCTTTCAAAATTTTTATGCCCCAAGACAATACCTTCATTAACCATAAAGTGGCACTTCTCCTAATTCAAGACGAGATTAGTTTCTTCACATCTCTGCAAAACTCGATCAAGGTTGCTTAAGGAATCATCAAAATAAGTTCCGTAAACGGAGAAATCATCCATGACAACCTCAACAATCTTTTCAGAAAAGTTAGAGAATATAGCAATCATACATCTTTGAAAGGTAGCAGGTGCATTGCATAAACCAAAAGGCATACATCTATAAGCAAAAGTACTGAAAGGGCAAGTAATAGTGGTCTTTTCCTAAGCATCTTTTGACAATGGTATTTGAGAGAAACTAGAATAACCATCTATAAAGCAAAAATGTGTATGTTTGGATAGTCTTTCTAGCATTTGATCAATAAAGGTAGATGGTAATGATCTTTTCTAGTAGCTTTATTTAATTTGTGGAAAGCAATTACCATTCTATAACCTATAACAATTCTTTGTGGGATCAATTCATTCTTATCATTAGGAACAACAATAATACGTCCCTTCTTAGGGACACAATGAACGGGACTTACCCACTTACTATTAGCAATAGGATAAATTATACCTGCCTCCAGAAGCTTTAATATTTCATTTCTTACCACTTCTTTCATCTTAGGATTTAACCATCATTGATGATCAACAACTGGTTTAGCATCAGGCTCCAAATTAATTTTGTGTTGCCATAGAGTAGGACTAATGCCCTTAAGATCATCAAGTGTATATCCAATAGCAGCACAATGCTTCTTTAGAGTTTTCAATACTTTCTTTTCTTCATGCTCTGAAAGTTTAGCACTAATCATAACAGGATATATCTTCTTTTCATCAAGATAAGCATATTTCAAAGTATAAGGTAATTGTTTAAGCTCAAACATGAGATCACCCTTGGGTGGAGGAGGATCCCCAAGGATATTTATAGGCAAATTGTTTTCCAAAAAAGGCCCTTGCTTAAAGAATATTTGATCTAATTCCTTTCTTTCATTCATAAACATATCATTTTCATGGTCTGGCAAATATTGTTCTAAAGGATCAGCAGGAGGCACGGCAATAGAAGCAAGACCATTGATTTCATCCTTACTAGGCAATTCTTTATCATGGGGTTGTCTATGAAATTTGGAGAAATTAAAATCATGAGACATATCCCCTAAACCAACAATAACGATATCTTGCTCGCAGTCTATCTTAGAGTTAACAGTATTCAAGAAAGGTCTACCAAATATAATAGGAAAAAATTCATCTTGTGGGGAACCAAGAACAAGAAAACCAGTAGGGTATTTTATTTTCCCACACAAGACTTCAACATATCTAACAATCCCAATTGGTGATATAGTATCTCTATTGGCAAGCTTAATAGTAACATCAATATCTTCTATGTCAGCAGGTGGAATATCATTCATAATTTCTTGGTACAGTGTATAAGGTATTGCACTCACACTAGCACCCACATCACATAAGCCATGATAACAATGATCTCCTATTTGAATAGAAACAACATGCATGCCAACAACATGTCTATGTTTATCTTTAGTATCGGGTTTAGCAATTCGAGCAGCTTCATCACAGAAATAAATAACATGCCCATCAATATTATAGACCAAGAGATCTTTAACCATAGCAATACTAGGTTCAAATTTAGTTTGTTCACGGGCTATATGTGTTCTAGTATAACTCTTACGGACCACAGTTGAAGCTTTAGCATGATCCTTTATTCTAACAGGGAAGGGTGGGTTCTCAATATAAGCAGTAGGAACAATAGGATCAACATTATAAGTGATAGTTTCTTCTTCAACTTTAATTGGTTCTACTACTTTAACTTCAATGGGAGCATGCTATTTAAACCACTTCTCGTTAGGGAGATCAACATGAGTAGCAAATGATTCACAGAAAGAAGCTACTATCTTAGAGTCAAGTCCATATTTAGTGCTAAAATCACGAAAAGCATCGGTATCCATAAAAGATTTAACACAATCAAACTTAAGGTTTATACCTGACTCCTTACCTTCGTCGAGTTCCCAATCTTCAGAGTTGTGTTTAATTCTTTCCAATAAATCCCATTTGAATTCAATAGTCTTCTTCGTAAAAGAACTAGTACAAGACGTATCGAGCATGGATCGATCATTATGAGAAAGACGAGCATAATTTTTTTGAATAATAATTTCTCTTGAGAGCTCATGATTGGGGCATGAATACAACATTGACTTAAGACTCCCCCAAGCTTGAGCGATACTTTCTCCTTCACAATGCCAAAAATTATATATATAATTCCGATTACGATGAATCAGATGCATAGGATAAAACTTCTGATGGAATTCCAATTTCAATCGGTTGTAGTTCCATGATCCAATATCATCACATAGACTATACCATGTCAATGACTTGCACTTCAAAGATAAAGGGAAGACCCTCTTCTTGACTTCATCCTCGGGCAAACCTGCAAGCTTAAATAATCCACAAACTTCATCCACACAGATTAGGTGCATATCAGGATGTAATGTTCCATCTCCTACATAAGGATATGCTAACAATTTCTCTATCATACCCGAAGGAATTTCATAGTAAATATTTTCAGTAGGTGTACTAGGTTGACGAGCAACTCTTTGCTCTTCCGGTCGAGGTGAAGATACCCCGAACAAACCCCTCAAAGGATTATTTTCCATAGTAACAAGTGATAGTAAATTTCAGCACACTATATAAATGTCTACTTACCAAATTCCACTTACCAAAGGCACTTCACTCCCCGGCAATGGCGCCAGAAAAGAGTCTTGATGACCCACAAGTATAGGGGATCTATCATAGTCCTTTCAATAAGTAAGAGTTTCAAATCCAACAAGGAGCAGAAGGAAATGACAAGCGGTTTTCAGCAAGGTATTCTCTGCAAGCACTGAAATTATTGGTAACAGATAGTTCTATGATAAGATAATCCATAACGGGTAAAAAGTAACGAAAGTAACTAAGGTGTAGCATACTGGCCCAATCCTTTTTGTAGCAAAGGAAAAGCCTGGACGAACTCTTATATAAAGCAAAGCTCTCCCGAGGACACATGGGAATTACTGTCAAGCTAGTTTTCATCATGCTCATATGATTCGCATTTGTTACTTTGATAATTTGATATGTGGGTGGACCGGTGCTTGGGTGCTGCCCTTCCTTGGACAAGCCTCCCACTTATGATTAACCCCTCTCACAAGCATCTGCAACTACGAAAGAAGAATTAAGATAAATCTAACCATAGCATGAAACATATGGATCCAAATTAGCCCCTTACGAAGCAACACATAAACTAGGGTTTAAGCATCTGTCACTCTAGCAACCCATCATGTCCTTATTTCTTGCCAATGCCTTCCCCTAGGCCCAAATCATGGTGAAGTGGCATGAAGTCCACGTTCACATAACACTACTAGAGGAAAGACAACATACATCTCATCAAAATATCGAACGAATACCAAATTCACATGATTACTTATAACAAGACTTCTCCCATGTCCTCAGGAACAAACTTAACTACTCACAAAGCATATTCATGTTCAAAATCAGAGGAGTGTTAATTATCATTAAGGATTTTAACATATGATCTTCCACCGAGTAAACCAACTAGCATCAACTACAAGGAGTAATCAACACTACTAGCAACCGACAGGTACCAATCTAAGGTTTTGAGACAAAGATCAGATACAAGAGATGAACTAGGGTTTGAGAGGAGATGGTGCTGGTGAAGATGTTGATGGAGATTGACCCCCTCTCGATGAGAGGATCGTTGGTGATGACGATGGATTTGATTTCCCCCTCCCGGAGGGAAGTTTCCCCAGCAGAACAGCTCCACCGAAGCCCTAGATTGGTTATGCCCAGGTTCCGCCTCGAGACGGTGGCGCTTCGTCTCGAAAGCTTCCTTTTGATTTCTTTCCAGGTAAAAACCCTTCATGTAGTAAAAGATGGGCACTGGGGGCCTGCCAGGCTGGCGGCAAGGCAGGGGGCGCGCCCAGGGGTAGGGCGCGCCCAAGGGGTAGGGCGCGTCCCCACCCTTGTGGTTGACTGGTGGGTCCCTGTGGGTGCTTTGTTCGGCCAATATTTTTTATTAATTCTAAAATGACTCTCCATGAAGTTTCAGGACTTTTGGAGTTGTGCAGAATAGGTCTCTAATATTTGCTCCTTTTCCAGCCCAGAATTCCTGCTGCCGGCATTCTCCCTCTTCATGTAAACCTTGTAAAATAAGAGAGAAAAGGCATAACTATTGTGCTGTAATGTGTAATAATAGCCCATAATGCAATAAATATTGATATAAAAGCATGATGCAAAATGGATGCATCAACCCCTGATGAGGGAACAATGGAGATGGTTATTCCCGGTAAGGAAGCGCCCCAGGAATGGATCATGTATTTCGATGGTGCCTTCTCCCTACAAGGTGCAGTGGCTGGAGTGCTTCTCATTGGTCCCACTGGGGAGCACCTTAAGTACGTTTTCCAGATGCACTTTCCCTGGGAGGAGGCTACAACAATACTGCAGAGTATGAAGGGCTCCTTGTCGGGCTTAGGATTACAATAGAGTTGGGAATCAAGAAGCTAATTATCAGAGGAGATTCACAACTTGCGGTGAGACAGGTCAAAAGGATTATCAAAGTCCATTGATGGAGGCATAGGTTGAGGAAGTGAGAAGGTTGGGGGAGCGCTTTGACTGGTTGCAAACAGATCACGCCCCCCGTGCGGAAAACAACATAGCTGATCACCTGTCAAAGTGCGCTGCGTAGAAGCTTACTGTGGAACCAGAAACTTTTATTCTCCATCTAACTCAGCCCTTCGTATCCCCGGCAACAATGGCCAGTAAAAGGAGGAAATTGGACTCCGATAAGCCTCTCCCGGTAGAGCCTCTCAAGGCTCCTGGCAGGGACCCTACCGGAAAGAACTCCCTTTCGATTGCCGGGCTGCACCCTCCTGTCGGGCCTCTAGCCCCAACGGTCGAGGGGCACGCCCCCACGAATGGAGAGGTGCCGCTAGTCCACGCCGAGCAGACTCCCTTCTCCTAGTCTATGGGGCAAAAGCAGTTATCCCCACGGAACTCATTTACGGGTCACCTCGAGTACTTGCCTATGATGAAGTAGCACAGGAATCGCACCGGTGTGACGACATTGTGCTACTCAAGGAGAACCGCCTCTGTGCTGCTACGCGTGCTGCATGCTACCAGCAAGCCCAACATCGCTATCACAGCCGCATGGTTCATGCCCGGTGTTTTGAGGAAGGCGACCTTGTCCTTAGGCACGTTCAATCCACCAAGGGTACAAACAAGTTGACGCCAAAGTGGGAAGGCCCTTACTAGGTAGTACGAGTCACCAGACCAGGTGCAGTCCATCTGAATACCGGAGATGGCATTCAATTGCCAAGCTCATGGAATATTGAGCATCTCCGCAAAATCAACCCGTAAGGCGTGACTGTCGGGCCCTGCCCGGCAGCCACCCTTTTGTACAGGCCTTGCCTCAGTTGCATGTAACCCCTTGTACAAAGCCAAGCGCAGACCCTAAGAAACAGCGAAATAAACGAAGCGCTGGGGGGCCCGACAAGTTGCATGCATGCATAAGCATATCATGAGCATCGCATGTTCATGTAGATAAGATCGCATTTGGCATCATTTTCGTGTGCATAAACTGCAGGCTCCTGCCGCAGACTTGGTCCCCCAAGAGGAAATGAGAAGACGAGCCAACACTGCGGTCTCTGGCAAGCCAAACAGATAAGTTTTTTCTCTTATCCATACGTGTTTTGTAAGTAAGGACTTGTGCATAAGGAAACCTCGCTGCCTTTTGAAACTTAGGTGCTCCCATCCCTTGACTCGAATGCTGCTTCGGTCAAGATGGTCGCAGTGGCCTTTGTCGGGAAAGGATTGGCTGGGGGCTGGTCCCTCTTTGCAATTTGTGCCCGGTTGGCCTAACTCCGCAGCAACAAAGCTGAGGGTACTGGCAGGATAGCCTACCAGGGGAAACTTGTTTACTTAGAAGTATAGAGGCATCCTGCCTCTGCATGGACATATTACATGCACGAGTCCCCGGAAAGGTTTATCTTTTTCATTAATATGCTGAACAAACACGTACAAACCTTACAGAACACAAACATGGATTAAAGAGATTACATAATTTGAACTAAAATTTGGCTAGTGCCTAGAAGTTTAAGATTGAAAAAAGATAAGTGCCCCATGATGCCCTTTCTTGTCCCTCTCATCCTAGGCACTGCGGCAGGAGGTGAAGAAGGCAAAAGGGGCCTAGGCAGAAGCCCAGCCTGACCCTGCCGGGCTCCGGGAGAGGTAGCCCCGCAGAGGCAGGAGGGCGCGAATGAAGGTTAGGGTGTAGAGATCGGCGGGAGCAACCTGTCGACCGCCACCACTAGGGCCAGCAGGACACGGCAGGGTGAACGGAGCTGCAGCCCGCGAGGAAGCCTGCCAAGGTCCAACAAGAGGGCTGTTGGAGGAGCCAGGAGGGGCACCACACCCACCCCTGCATCTAGCTCCCCGACAAATTGCCTTGCCGGGAAAGAGGTGCAGGTGCAGATGATGGTGCTGCCGCCTAACGGTGATGGTGCGGCTAGCGTTCAGCCGGAGTTAGAGTCGTCACCCTCCTAGTTGACATCGTCATCATCGCTGTCACTGTCCTCCTCATCGCTATCGCTCAAGGAGTAGCTTTCGTCGCCGGTTGAGCTCTCCACAAAGCACCCTAAGGGAGCACCCGAGCTCCCAAAAACCTTGACGGAAAGGAAACCGTCCTCCATTAACTTAAAATGGAGGACGTGCCCTTCCGACAAGCTGTGAGCACGAGCAAAAGTCTTCCAGCCTCGATGGAAGTACATGACGTGAGGGGCGGGGAAACCTACATCCACCCATATGCTGCTATTACCACAGCCCCTCTGACGGTGTCCTGGACTAGGGGGTACTCACCACGTCATCTCCCGATCTGTTAGATTGGGCCGAGGACCCCCATGGCCGTATACTCATGGGCCAGTCCGGACAGCTATCGCATACAAGGAAGATTCTGCAAGACTTGGCGATCAAGACAAGGACTCCTCCCCCATCGGCGTATTCGGCTAGGACTCTTGTTATCCTAGGCCTCTGGTGCATTATATAAACCGAGGCCAGGCTAGTCGATAGAGATATACAACAATCATACCATAGATTAGCTTCTAGGGTTTAGCCTCTCTGATCTCGTGGTAGATCTACTCTTGTACTACTCATATCATCAATATTAATCAAGCAGGAGTAGGGTTTTACCTCCATCGAGAGGGCCCGAACCTGGGTAAAAACATCGTGTCCCTTGTCTCCTGTTACCATCCGCCTAGACGCACAGTTCAAGACCCCCTACCCGAGATCCGCAGGTTTTGACACCGACATTGGTGCTTTCATTGAGAGTTCCGCTGTGTGTTCGGCAAAGGGTCGATGGCTCGCCTACAGATCAACTGCGACTTCGGCATCTTCGTCACCAGCTCGACTGGTTACCTTGGTTCGACCAAGGACTGCGCCCTGCCTCCGACCGTCATGTTCGGATGAGGGCCTTCATCAACATCAACTCTGATCTCTATCAAGATCATGGAGGAATCATCCAGGGAGACCGGGGGCTCGACGTCAACATAGCCCTTGGGTGATCGTGCTATTTTTCTGGACAGCGAACTTGTGTCCGCCGTCACCACCTCCTCGAGTGTTGGTTCGACGATTGCTTTAGTGGAATAGTGCAAAATTGAATCTACAACAACCCTGGAAAATTTCGTCAAGTTCCGATGAACGAATCTCCGGCAATCTCCGATATACCGGAGCCGTGTTGAATCTGGATGAGAATCCGGACGAGTTTGGAGCGGGGTGTCCAGCATCTAGCTCGGACGTCCTTTGGAAGATCCAACCGTTAATCGACTGCGGAATTCCCATATCTACCACCTGCCAAAAATTCAGCTCGATCCGACCGTCTGAATTCCGGGAACCTTCCGATTAGTGCATAACTTTTCGGATCTGTTTTCTGCGCGAGAACGAATCCGACCCAAGTTCATCTTCTTTACGAACGGGATTTCAGACATCCTTTTTGAAGGACGTTTTCGTATGGGGTATTGTGTTTTATTCTCAAACACATCCCACTATTGTTAAAAGTATTCTTACAATACGAACTTCACCGTCGCGCCGGTGTCAAACCAGCCCGACAACATCACTCCACGGCGGCCGACCTGCGTTAGACACGTCGTCCCTTTGTTGGGCCGAGCTCAATTTCTTCGGATCATCATCTCGGCCAGCCGAACAATAGTTCGGCATCGCGAAGGATAAATCGTCACCAACATCACCACCCCACGGATTACACAGAGCGGGCACACCGGCATCGTCGCACGGTCACTTCATCGAGCCAGCATTGATCACGTCACAAGCTACGACCTGCATCGGCATGGCCGAACTGTTGCTTCATCGAGCCGGTGTCCGTCACGCCGAACTACTTCAACACCTCGGCTGACACATCTCCTCACCGACCTGCTCCGTCTCCTCGCCTGGACTGGGGGCTTCGTCATCCCTTCATCAACTTACCCCAGAGACTCCGACGTCACCGGCCAACCAACTTCATCACATTAGCTGGACCACGGGCTTTGCCTTGGCGAGCCAGCCTTTGCCAGCATCGTCATGCCTTCGCTTCATCACCCATCAGGCAATGGGTGTGCGGATCGAGTCCCAATTTTGGGAGTAACCTTTCTTCGAACCGCTACAACAAATAAACCAGGTGTTATTAATCCCAGCAATTTTTTCTTGTTCGGGTTTATTTTCCCAAGGAATCATTACTTTGCTTTGTTCCATCATCTATACGCAGGTGTATCAAATGGTGGCCGCATTAACGACGGTCGCATGGTGGTTCGGTCAGTTTCCGTACATAGTCCGGCGAACGCCGCATCCGGAACTCGAACCGACCTGTGAATGCAGGCCTCGCCATGCCTTTACCGCATCACGCCGCCGCCCTGCATCGACATTGACTTCGGCCCCAGGCCATATTTCTTTTATTACTCACTTTGCATAAATTATTTGTTATGCAATGATTTTTTTATTATTATTACTATTATCTCCGGGTTGTACTATTTCTTGTGCACAGGAAAATGATCCAGCCGGACTATATCCTTTGGCGTCACCTCGGCTGGACAGGGGGCTTCGTCAACACTTCATTACCCCATACCGGGACTTCGACATCACCCTGCCGTCCTGCATTGACCGTTCTATGTCACCACTTCGGAGTGCCGAGCTCTTTGCTCTGCCACCTCGGGACCGGCTTGGGGGATGGAACCTTGTCCCATATCAAGCTCGGACCGCGTCATCAATACCGAACACATTAACCAGCTAAGTTGCCTTCATGCTCAAAGTTTTAAGTTTTTAACTTGTGTTCGGCTCGACCAAGCATTATACTTTTTTGGAAAAAAGTTGCTTGTAAAAATTTCCTTGTCCAAACTTTGTTTGTGACGCGCAAATTCAAATACCCCGTTTACTTGGGGGCTTCCTTCATGAAGCTTTTTCCTCTTGCATATGATTATACTTGTACGGCTTCGTTCCTTGTTCGTGTATTACGCCACAATATGCACCATATTGACTTAAGCGATTTGCAAGCTGGGTTGCCTCACTCATGTGTTTACCCCTATGTTCCCGATTGTTCGGCTAGGGAGTAAAGGGAGCACCTCTGCGATTGTCATGATCGGGTCATCCGAGCCGGACCTCAGACTGGATGAAGCCGAAAGCTAGCGCTCTTATAGTTTTCAATGATGGTCGGCACACAACGGAACTCATGAGTACAAAAAATCTATTGCACAAGTCTCATAATAACAGTGAGCACCGAAGAAAGGTATCGGTGGGGGTACTATTTTCTTCGAAGATGCTTCTTACACTTTGCAGTAATATAGCATAAGTTCCCTGAGCGTGCTTTGTCTATTACAGCCTTATGGCCTGATTGCCTGGTTATTGGAAACACCGTCGATATTCTCGACAGATGGAGTACATAACACTTTTCGGTCCTTGACCGAAGAGGGAGAAGCCGACGATCGGTTAAGACGCGTTTAAAGTTCGGTTGAACATAGATATGATACAAGTACTTCGGTACATACAATCATTCTTTTACCCAAGTCACTTGGGGGCTCTTATGTTTATTTGAGCCATTTTATAATAAGTGTTTTTCTTCTTAGTACAAAGTTTTTATTATTATTTATCACTCCTTTTTTCGACACAAGTGTGCGGTCACTAGCCGGGGAGCCTAATTTCTCTCTCAAAAACCGCTAGAGTTTAGTTTGTTAAACTGGCCTAGTAAGAAGTACTCCGCCTTCGGGATAGGAGGTTGAAGCCGTAGGCTGACCCGCTTGAAGTTTTGAGATAGGATGTGTCATGTTAAAGCATGGTAGAAGCACCTTTTTTTTTCTAAAGTCCAATTTTGGGATTGGCACCGAACACTTGATCTAGTTTGGACATTAACCTTTTGAATAAGTTTTTTGGCTTTTCGAGCCCATTGCACTTTTAAACTATTGTGTGTTTTCAGCACAAGTCTCGCAGTTCAACACCAGACACCTTTAGAGATTCGGCAAAAACATTCTCGGATATTGCTATATATGCATCGGTTTTGAATTGTGTCTTCGGTCAATAGTTGGGTTGCCCGACTCCTGCGCTTGCCTCCTACGTTCCGCTTTGTTCGGCTAGGTGTGCAAAGGGAGAACCACTGTGATTGTGCTTCCAGCTCACATGGTTAAGCACCTCAGTGGAGAAAGCCGAAAACTGACTGTCACAATAAGCGTAAACTGGTCAGCGATCCGATGACGGTGTTAAACGACGGGCCATTCATAACAATGGTCGAAGTGTTTATGGCTTGACCTCGACTGTCGCCGAACACTACCGGGGGCTATTAACTGGCCTCCCAAACTAAATCCTCGATATTTTGCTCTTACATTGGAGCTGAGGTTTCATGATCATGCTTAGCATGACAACCCAAAGAAAGGAACCGATAGCGGGACTATTTTCTTTGAAAGACATTTCTTCTATTAAACAGTAATATAACATATCTCTCTGCGTACCTTTGTTTATAAAACCGTATGGCCAGATTACCTTGTTTGTTGTAAATCTTTGCCCTCATAAAGGCTTTATAAAGTAGGACAAACACTCCTCGGCTATTGGCCGAAGAGGTGGAAGCTGATGGTCGGTCAACAAAGTTTTGTACAATGCGGATCCGAGCATTAATGACGTAAAGTACTTGGATACATAGATTCATTACACATAATTTGTGATTTTACTATGGATATCAATCCTTAATTCGGCCACCTGTGCGCGCATTAAGGCTCGGGGGCTACTAGGCTTCGGGCTTATTATTCACAAATATTAAAGGGGCACATCGATCCCTGATCTGGTGTTGCCACCCGACGAGTGTCTCGGGGGCTACTACATTGCCTGTTCTATGCAGAAAATTTTAAGTGCGATACAGTTTCCGAGGAGATTTTGATCCTCAGGTTGGTCGGCCGCACCCAACCTGAGTCTCGAGGACTGAGCATGCCGCTTTTTGTGTCCCGAAGTATTCTGCCGAGCTAGAACTTGATCCTCGGGCCGATTTTGCAAATCAACCTGAGTCTCAGCAGTTACTGGGATCAGCGGTCTTATGTCATCCTTCAGGTGCATCTCGGGTTTTAGACCGATACACACCTTGAGGGCTATTGGCTATGTATCTCGTCAGATAATAAATTGCATCAATAAAAACATTGACCAAAAATCAGCCCATGACCGAGGTGCTTAACCACCTCGGAAGCGGTTCGGCATATAGCTCAGAAGCAAGTGGCTGGCTCCTTAAAGGGCATTCCCGGCATTAAGCTCAGCTAAACTCCTTCAACTTTTTTGAACCCAGATGATCTATGACATCTCGGATATAGTCCGGCGTTGGAGCTCGGATACTGTCCGGCGTAGGAGCTTGGACACAGTCCGGTGTTAGAGCTTGGATACATTTCGGTGTTGGAGCTCGGAAGCAGTCCGGCGTTGGTGCTTGGCTGCAAAAGATACCTCAAATGCAATCCGGCGTTGGAGCTCGGATGCAAGAGGACACTGCCGCCCGGGAACAACTTCAAACCCGAGGTGTGGCATAAAAATGACAAGGCATTGATAAAGGCCGGAAACTTAAAGGGGCTCCTCGGATACCCGACGTGTAAACTCGTCGAATGCATTTCGGCGATCCTCAAGATCGAAGATGAGAAGATTTGTTGAACCAGTTTTCAAGACCGACGACTGAAGATGAAGAACGGTTCGGAAGAATCAAGGGGCGTCCCTAAACTTGAAGACCGGTTCAGGGGGCTACTGACTGTGTCCTGGACTAGGGGGTACTCACCACGTCATCTCCCGATCTGTTAGATTGGGCCGAGGACCCCCATGGCCGTATACTCATGGGCCAGTCCGGACAACTACCGCATACAGGGAAGATTCCGCAAGACTTGTCGATCAAGACAAGGACTCCTCCCCCACCGGCGTATTCGGCTAGGACTCTTGTTATCCTAGGCCTCTGGTGCATTATATAAACTGAGGCCAGGCTAGTCGATAGAGATATACAACAATCATACCATAGGCTAGCTTCTAGGGTTTAGCCTCTCTGATCTCGTGGTAGATCTACTCTTGTACTACCCATATCATCAATATTAATCAAGCAGGAGTAGGGTTTTACCTCCATCGAGAGGGCCCGAACCTGGGTAAAAATATCGTGTCCATTGTCTCCTGTTACCATCCGCCTAGACGCACAGTTCGGGACCCCCTATCCGAGATCCGCCGGTTTTGACACCGACACCCTCATGTGCAGCTTCAATGCTCGCGGCTGCTCGAGCTCCACCACCCTTGCAAATGGGGTAGGAAGGCGGAGATGGCCGTGCAGAGGCTTGTACATCTTGATGACGAACTCCAAGGGCTGATCTCCAACGTGGCCTTCTAGTGAGGGAGGAGCGTCCGGTGCGGGCACAATCGAAGCGCCGCCCCGACCACCTCGTCCTCTCACGCCACAATGACCTCGGCCGTGCCCCCTTCCACCTCCTCTCACAACGGACTCAGCTCCTACATCTTCAGAAGGAGGAGGGAGGCGCTGTCGAGCAGAAGTTCTCGTTGCCACTGGAGCAGGGTCGGACCCTCGACCTCTCACCATGATAGGCGGGGGCGAGGGGAGGGGGGCTACTACGGGAATGGAGAGGGAAGGAGATACAGAGGTGCGTCTCGCCCCGCGTCCCCTTTTATAGGCGAGCGGGGGAGGGGCCAAATTTTCCCATTGAGGTTGCGGCCCCCGGTTGACCAATCTGGCTCCCTCTCACCATTAACGACTCGAAGAATCAAGGCCGACCCTCTGCTCCAATCCACTGCACCTTGCTTTTTGCCATGGCACCCATTCCCGTGCCCTTTGCATTCGCCACCACCCCTGCGGAATGCATGCGGAACATGTGGCGGAGGCGCTTGGAGCAAGAAGAATAATGAGATGGTAGTTACCACCCCGTGAACGTGGGACGTGGGTACTCCGCAAAGCGTGGTCCATTATGTACCCCACTACGATTGGTGTTACACGACGCACGGGAGAACCGAAAACTGACATGGGCTCAGGTTAATGAGGAAGCAAAGAAGATCTCAAAGGGCAAGCCGCTGCTGCCCTCCTACCTGTGCACTGGTTAGGGCCTACCCCGACGACGCCCGACAACGCATTCGGGCCAGGCCCGGTGGCTCATGTTGGTGCAACAAACCCTGGGTTCATTGTCGAGACTGTGCATAGGTCCAAGGATAAGATTGCAGCATCCAAGACCAAGTCCAAGCACAAGAGATCAACTCTTTGGAGAATCAAAGTGCAAATCAAGAAGACCAAGTCAAGCTAGAGGAGCAAGATGTCGCTAAGGGAAAAACCTCCCTTGCCGGGTGGGAGATCCTGGTGAGGGCAAGGTTGCCCCGGAGATGAGCGTCTAGACTGCCCCGGTAGGCTTGTCACGCATAGCAAGGGCGGATTACCCTGCCAAGGCATCACCGCTCCACCTCACCACGACGCAAGTCATCGATGAGTGCGGTGTCAAGCCCCCAAGTGACTAAGTGGTTGTTTCCTGCCACATGGCAGCCATTTCCTACAGGAAACACCTCCAAATGACACCCGTCCTGGGATGTCTCAAGCAAGCAGGCGCGAAGCTGGCAAGACAATCCGGTAAGGCTTGCCGGGCGCGCTGTGATGTGACACTAAGAGGTGCATTTAATGCGCTCTGTCCGCCTGCAGAATTAGGTATGATAGCACTGTTTGCTATCTAATCAGTACACAAAGACTGATTTGCCATTGTGGTGAACCCTTGCTCTATAAAAGGAGGCCCATGGCAACCGTAGAAAGGGTTTGGAGATTCAGCCATTCGGACCCCTATAGACTCATATGCTCATAGCTGCTCTTGCCCCAAGGCAACCTTGTCGGGCAAGAGCACTGCATTTTCCACCACCATCCACCAATCAATCCACCAAAGCAGGAGTAGGGTTTTACGCCTCGCGACATCCCGAACCTGGGTAAAACTGCCCATGTGATCTGTGCCATGCTGTGTTGCCCTCCTCCGCTCTTTGTGCAACGTGCCCATCCCCCTGCCGAACCAAAAGGGGCTCATGGTCCCATAGGTGACCGTGGTTTCCCACAATAGAGTATCTACTAGGTGACAGTAAAGTTGGTTGATGTGTATCATATGGTGTTATTTTAGTACGAACTCTAGGGATATTTGTGACACTTATAGGAATAACTCAATGGATTGATCAGAATAACTTTGAGGTGGTTTCGTACCCTACAAACAATTTCATCTTATGTTCTATGTGATAGGAACTTTGAAGTGGTTCTTTGTTGCATGTTGAGGGATTGTTATACAATCCAATTATGTTATCATTGTTGAGAGATTTTGCATTAGTGAAAGTATGAACCCTAGGCCTTGTTTTCAAGTATTACAATACTGTTTTTGCTCACTTTTGTTACTTACTACCTTGTTGTTTTTATATTTTCCGATTACAAAAACCTATATCCACTATCCATATTACACTTGTATCACCATCTCTTCGCCAAACTAGTGCACATATAAAATTTACCACTGTATTGAGTGTGTTGGGGACATAAGAGACTCTTTGTTATTTGGTTTCAGGGTTGTTTGAGAGAGACTATCTTCATCTTATGCCTCGCACGGATTGATAAACCTTAGATTATCCACTTGAGGGAAAATTGCTACTGTCCTACAAAACTCTGCGCTTGGAGGCCCAACACGAGTGCACAAGAATAAGTTGTGTAGCAGACATCACAGTGGTGCAACACCTCTTATCCCCGCTATAGACTCTACTTAAACATGGTGCTTAATCCTACATATTATTATGCAATGATGTATTATCATCCTATGATGTTTGAGTAGATTTGTTTTGTCCTATGGGTTAATTGATGATCGTGATTGATTTGAGTTGTATGTTTTATTTTGGTGCTGTCCTATGGTGCTCTCTGTGTTGCGCAAGCATGAGGGATTCCCGTTGTAGGGTGTTGCAATACGTTCATGATTCACTTATAGTGGGTCACTTGAGTGACTGAAACACATAGCCGAGTAAGGGAGTTGTTGCGTATGGGAGTAAAGAGGACTTGTTACTTAATGCTATGGTTGGGTTTTACCTTAATGATCTTTGGTAGTTGTGGATGCTTGCTAGAGTTCCAATCATAAGTGCATATGATCCAAGTACGGAAAGTATGTTAGCTCATGCCTATCCCTCATACAAAATTGCAATAATGGTTACCGGTCTAGTTATCGATTCCCTAGGGACAAATCCTTCTCTTGTGTTACAAAAATCTCTCTACTAAACAATTAACTTTATTATCTTGCAATTTACTCGTAGTTTTATTCTCGCTAAGTACATATAGTTTTATTCTTGCAAACCTATCCTACCACCTACAAAATAGTTTCATACTTGTTCTAGGTAAAGCGAATGTTAAGTGTGCATAGAGTTGTATTAGTGGTCGATAGAAATTGAAGAGAATATAAATTCTACCTTTAGCTCCTCATTGGACTCGACACTCTTATTTATCAAAAAAAGCTAAAATTGACCCCCTGTACTTGTGGGTTAGCAAGACCTTTTTCTGGCGCCGTTGCCAGGAAGCAATAGCATGGGGGTGAATATTCCCGTGTGTGCTTGTTTTCTGTATCACTAAGTAGATTTTATTTTGTGCTCTTGTTTTCTATCTCTAGTTATGGGTTGGAAATGTAAAATACCAAAAAAATAGTTGTACCTGCTAAGCGAATGGTTGAAGAACCACCCAAAATCTATAATACTATTGAAGCTTTCTACTTGGATCATCTTTGATCCCTATGTGCTCGTAATGAAAACCCAACTAGCTTAGTTGAGGGAAAATCATTAAATGAGCATGCTTATTTTGTGCAACACCACTTATCTCAAAAAGGGAAACTTTTATGGCATCATATTAATACTATGCATTGCTATGCTTGGAATTTATGCAAAATATATGATTTTACTTGTTGTTCTGAAGACCCTAAGAAACACCTTCCCTACCAATGTGAGTTTAGTGATAATGGAATCATATGTTCTAATGGTAAAGGTGTTTATAATTACTATGATATTGAACAAATTAAAGAATCTGTTGCTTTTAATGGTGCTTATGAAATTGCTTCTTTGACTGAAAAGTATGATGCTACTCTTTACAAATCTGAAAATTTTGCCATACTTCAATATTGCTATGAAAAATTTGCTTCTAACGCTTATGTTAAAGCATATATTGAGGACGTCTCCGCTGTCCAAGAAGATACTAATATTTTGCATGAATCTAAGGAAGAAGAAATTGATGAAACAGTGAGCTCATTGGATGAAAAAGATGATGAGGAGAGCGAAGAACAAAAGGAGGAAGAGCGGATTAGCTCCCCGTGCCCACCTTCTAATGAGAGTAACTCTTCAACTCATACATTGTTTAATTTCCTTTCGTGCTTACCGAAGGATGAATTCTATGATGATTGCTATGATCCCTTGGATTCATTTGAAATACCCCCTTTTGATGAAATTGATGCTTGCTATGCTTGTGGCCAAGATGCCAATATGAATTATGCTTATGGAGATGAACTTGCTATAGTTCCTTATGTTAAACATGAAATTGTTGCTATTGCACCCACACGTGATTATCCTATTATCTTTTTGAATTCTCCCAACTACACTATATCGGAGAAGTTTGCTCTTATTAAGGATTATATTGATGGGTTGCGTTTTACCATAACACATGATGATTTTGATGGATATAATATGCATGTGCTTGTTGCTCCTACTCGCAATTATTATAAGAGAGGAACTACATCTCTGCCTCTTGATGTTGGCTTTAACTACGTCGGTATTTCCCCAAAGAGGAAGGGATGATGCAGCACAGCAACGGTAGGTATTTCCTTCAGTGATGAGACCAAGGTTATTGAACTAGTAGGAGAACCACACAACACTACATAAATGGTACATGCACACAAAGAACAAATACTTGCAACCCGACGTGTTAAAGGGGTTGTGAATCCCTTTCGGGTAACAGTGCGAGAAATTGTCAAGTTGACGAGATAAAATTGTAGTAGATTGATAGATGCAAATAAAATCAAATAAAATTTAGCGAGGTATTTTTGGGTTTCTGATAATATAGATATGAAAATAAAAGCGAATAAAAATAGATCTTGAAGGCAAATATGATAAAGAAGAGACCCGGGGGCCGTAGATTTCACTAGTGGCTTCTCTCAAGAAAATTAGCATACAGTGGGTAAACAAATTACTGTTGGGCAATTGATAGAACTTCAAATAATTACGACGATATCCCGACAATGATCATTATATAGGTATCACATCCAAGATTAGTAGACCGACTCCTGCTTGCATCTACTACTATTACTCCACACATCGACCGCTATCCAGCATGCATCTAGTGTATTAAGTTCATGAAAAAATGGAGTAATGCAATAAGAACAATGACATGATGTAGACAAGATCTATTCATGTAGGAATTAGAACCCATCATGTTATCCTTAATGGCAACGATACATACGTGTCAGTTCCCCTTCTGTCATTGGGATCAAGCACCGTAAGATCGAACCCATCACAAAGCACCTCTTCCCATGGCAAGAAAAATCGATGTAGTCGGCCTAACTAAACCAAAGATTCAAAGAAGAGATACGAGGCTATAAGTAAGCATGCATATAAGAGATCAAAAGACTCAAGTAACTTTCATGGACAAAAACATAGATCTGATCATAAACTCAAAGTTCATCGGATCCCAACAAACACACCACAAAAAGAGTTACATCAAATAGATCTCTGAGAGACCATTGTATTGAGAATCAAAAGATAGAGAGGAATCCATCTAGATACTAACTACAGACACGTAGGTCTACAATGAACTACTCACGCATCATCAGAGAGGCACCAATGAGGATGATGAACCCCTCCGTGATGGTGTCTAGATTGGATCTTTGGTTTCTGGAACTTGCGGCGGATGGAATTGATTTTCATCGAATCCCCTAGGGTTTCTAAAATATTGGGTATTTATAGAGCAAAGAGGCAGTGCGGAAGGTGCCCGAGGTGGGCACAACCCACCTGGGCGTGCCTGGGCCCCCAGGCGCGCCCTGGTGGGTTGTGCTTCCCTCGGAGCCCCCTAAGGTACTTTCTTGGCCCATCAGGTGTATTCTGTTCCACCAAAAAGTTTTGCTGCGTTTGGACTCTGTTTGGTATTGATTTCCTATGAAGTAAAAAACAAGCAAAAAACAGCAACTGGCACTGGGAACTATGTCAATAGGTTAGTCCCAAAAAATGATATAAAGTTGCTATAAAATGATTGTAAAACATCCAAGAATTATAATATAACAGCATGGAACAATCAAAAATTATAAATACATTGGATACATATCACCTCTCTATGTTTCCAATACGATAAAATTGCAAGAAATTGTTTATACTATGCATCAGTCTTTACTTTGTGTGCATGCATTGTTCTTTCATGACATGCCGATGCATAGGAAGAGAGTTAGACTTAGTTGTTGCATGATATATATTGCTTTGTGCTCAATACAAAATTACAAATCATTGTTAATTAAAATTGGCTTTGACATACCTTGGGATCCAGGTGGATTAATTACTTGCACACTTTATGCCTACCTTAATGGCTTTAAAAAAAGTGCTGCTAGGGAGACAACCCAGAAGTTTTAGAGAGTCATTTACTTTTGTTTTGTGCTTTTATAAAGTTCTAAAACAAAAAAATATAGAGGGGAACCTAAAACTTTTCAAAAAGAAAAGTTAAAGTGTGAAAGACAAGCACCGTTAAAGTGAGAGCTAGCCTTGAACTTTGTCCATGCCCATGGAAACTTTGTGAATCTTAATTACAGAAACTTCTCAACAAAAATAATTATCCCCTTGTACAAATACATTGTATTATAAAAATAATGTGCCAAGATTTGCCTTTAGGATGTTTAAATTGCTTGTTTGGTATGTGCGGTGCAAAATAGAAACTTTTATTGTAGTGCATGAATTTACATTTTTACTCGAACATGCAAAAATTCTGAAATTTTTACACGATACTGCTATGCAAATTTTTTCCTAATTTTTTGAGTTATAGAGGTATATGTAGCATCTACATCTTTACAGAGTGTCATGTTTTCATAGATTGTTGTTATAGTTGCATTATTTGTGTATATTTGAAATCTTGGTGAGCCGCGTTGACTTGGGAGCCATAGAATTGTGATAGAAAACAATGGGTAATGTTTTATTATAATTATACTATAATGTTGTGGCAGGACATGTTGGGATTTGATGTTATATCTACTAACCCCTCTAATAAAAAGTTTGGTTAAGTTTTGTGTGGATGAATAGTTCAAAGATCGAGGCAGTATCGATATGAGGAGAAGAAGGAGAGTTAAGATTTCAAGATTGGGAATGCCCAAGGCACCCCAAGTAAATATTTAAGGAAACTCAAGCGTCTAAGCTTAGGCATGCCCCGAAAGACATCCTATCTTTCTTCAACAAGTATCCATATGTTTCTTGGAGCATCATGTGATTTTTATTTCTCTTTTAATAATGCAGCATGTTGGTATGACATAGTCCTTGGTTGATTTATAGAATCTTTTGAGTATGGCTTCATAGAATGCTTCATGTGCTTCACTTATATCATTTGAAGTTTGGATGCCTGTTTCTCTACACTAGAAACCCATTATTTGTAGAATGCTCTTTTGCTTCACTTGTATTTATTAGAGCATGGGAAAATAAAAAGGGAAACACAAAGAGGCCAAAAAGAGCCAAGAAAAAAAGAAAAAAAGAAAAAAAGAGAAAAGAGAGAAGGGCAATGCTACTATCCTTTACCACACTTGTGCTTCAGACTAGCACCATGATTTTCATATAGAGGGTCTCCTACGTTGTCACTTTCATATACTAGTGGGAAATTTTCATTATAGAACTTGGCTTGTATATTCCGATGATGGGATTCCTCAAATGCCCGAGGTCTTCGAACAAGCAAGTTGGTTGCACACCCACTTAGTTTCATGTTGAGCTTTCATACACTTATAGCTCCTAGTGCATCTGTTGCATGGTAATCCCTACTCCTCGCATTGATATCAATTGATGGGCATCTCCATAGCTCGTTAATTAGCCGCATCGATGTGAGAACTTCTTCCTTTTTTGTCTTCTCCATATTAATCTCT
Organism: Triticum dicoccoides; assembly: GCF_002162155.2. Classification (NCBI taxonomy): domain Eukaryota; kingdom Viridiplantae; phylum Streptophyta; class Magnoliopsida; order Poales; family Poaceae; genus Triticum; species Triticum dicoccoides. The sequence continues at coordinate 189,309,237 of NC_041393.1, read as the reverse complement.
ACCATCATATTCTATTCCAACCATAGTGCTATATCCATGGCTTGCGCCCATGTATTGTGTGGGGGTTGAAAAAGCTCAAGCGCGTTAAAAAGTATGAACCAATTGCTTGGCCGACACCGGGGTAGTACATGATTTATATTTTGTGTTAAGAAGATGGAGCATGACAAGGCTATATGATTTTGTAGGGATAGGGTTCTTTAGCATTTTTATTATGAAAGACATGATTGTTTGTTGGGATGCCTGAGTATTGATGTCTTTATGTCAACTTATAGACTATTGCTTTGAATCATTCGTGTCTTAATATTCATGCCATGATTAGATTACATGATCAAGATTATGCTAGGTAGCATTCCACATCAAAAATTATCTATTTTTATCATTTACCTACACGAGGACGACCAGGAATTAAGCTTGAGGATGCTGATACGTCTCTATGGTATCTATAATTTTTTATTGTTTCATACCAATATTCTACAACTTTCATATACTTTTGGCAACATTATATATTATTTTTGGGACTAACATATTGATATAGTGCCCAGTGCCAGTTCCTTTTTGTTGCATTTTTGTTTCATAGAATATCCATATCAAACAAAGTCCAGATGCGATAAAAATTTACGGAGATTTAATTTGGAATATATGTGATTTTTGGGAAGAAAATCAACGCAAGATGGTACACAAGGTTGCCATGAGGCATCAGGGCGCACCCAGGGGGTGGCCGGGCCCTAGTGGCTTGTGAGCACCTCGTAAGTCGGTTGACCCCCTTCTTTCACCGTAATAAAGATAATATCTGGAAAAAATAGTGTTAAAATTCCAGCCCAATCGGAGTTACGGATCTCCGGGAATTTAAGAAACGGTTTTTGGCCAGAAAATGCGAAACAGAAGAGAACCGAGAGAGAGAGAGAGATCCAATCTAGGAGGGGCTCCTGCCCCTCCGCCTATTGGAAATATGCCCTAGAGGCAATAATAAATTGGTTATTATCATATTTCCCAATTCATGATAAGTGTTTGTTATTCATGCTATAACTGTATTGACCAGAAAATTAAATACATGTGTGAATACATACACTACACTGTGTCCCTAGTATGTCTCTACTAGACTAGCTCATTGATCAAAGATGGTTAAGGTTTCCTAACCATAGACATGAGTTGTCATTTGATAACAGGATCACATCATTAGGAGAATGATGTGATGGATAGACCCAACCGTAAGCTTAGCATGAGATCGTTTAGTTATTTGCTACAACTTTCATCATGTCAAGTATCTGTTCCTTAGACCATGAGATCGTGCAACTCCCTGAGACCGGAGGAATACTTAGTGTGTATCCAAACATCACTTCATAACTGGGTGATCATAAAGGTGTTCTACAGGTATCTTTGAAGGTGTTTATTGGGTTGGCACGGATCGAGACTGCGATTTGTCGCTCCGTGTGACGGAGAGATATCTCCGACCCTCTTGGTAATACAACATCACAAGAAGCTTGCAATCATGTGACTAATGATTTCAGTCATGGGATCTTGTATTATGGAACGAGTAAAGAGACTTGCCGGTAACGAGATTGAACAAGGTATGTGTTCACACACGAACACGTCACCGTGTACCTCCAACACCAAGGGTGATTGCTATATCTTGAGCTTGCGTTGGTTTTCCCTTTAAGAGGAAAGGGTGATGTAACAAAGTAGCGTATGTATTTCCCTTAGTTTCAAGAACCAAGGTATCAATCTAGTAGGAGACAACGCACAAGTCACCGAATACCTGCACAAACAATCAACAACTTGCACCCAACGTGATAAAGCGATTGTCAATCCCTTCACGGTCACTTGCAAAAATGAGATATGATAGAGATAAATAAACGTTAAAGTAAATATTTTTTCGATATTTTTGGTTTATATATCGGAAAGTAAAGATTGCAAAATAGTAGATCGGAAACTAGCAAGATGTAAACGAGATTCAATATAATGGAAAAGATATTCAATATAGTGGAAAATAGACCCGGGATCCATAGGTTTCACTAGTGGCTTCTCTCAAGATAGCAAATATTACGGTGGGTGAACAAATTACTGCCAAGCAATTGATAGAAAAGCGCATAGTTATGATGATATCTAAGGCAATGATCATGAACATAGGCATCACGTCCGTGTCAAGTAGATCGACTCCTGCCTGCATCTACTACTATTACTCCACACATCGACCGCTATCCAGCATGCATCTAGAGTATTAAGTTCATAAAGAATGGAGTAACGCATTAAGAAAGTTGACATGATGTAGAGGAATTAACTCAAGCAATATGATGAAAACCCCATCTTTTTATCTTCGATGGCAACAATACAATACGTGCCTTGCTGCCCCTACTGTCACTGGGAAAGGACACCGCAATATTGAATCCAAAGCTAAGCACTTCTCCCATTGCAAGAAAGATCAATCTAGTAGGCCAAACTAGAAGAGACTTGCAAAGATATCGAATCATGCATATAAGAATTCAGAGAAGAACCAAATAATATTCATAGATAATCTTGATCATAAATCCACAATTCATCGGATTTTGGCAAACACACCGCAAAAGAATATTACATCAAATAGATCTCGAAGAACATCGAGGAGAACATGGTATTGAGAATCAAAGAGAGAGAAGAAGCCATCTAGATAATAACTATGGACCCGAAGGTCTGTGGTAAACTACTCATGCTTCATCAGAGAGGTAATGGTGTTGATGTAGAAGCCCTCCACGATCGAATCCCCCTTCACAGGACGCTAGAAAAGGTCCCTAGATGGGATCTCATAGGTACAGAAGGTTGCGGTGGTGGAAAAGTGGTTTTGTGGCTCCCATGGATGTTTTCAGGGTATAAGAGTATATATAGGTGAAGGAACTAGGTCAAGGGAGCCACGAGGGGCCCACGAGGGTGGGGGGCGCGTCCTACCCCCCTGGGCGCGCCCTCCTGCCTCCTGGCTTCCTCGTTGCGTCTCCAACTTCATCTCCAAGTCTTCTGGGTTGCTTTCGGTCCAAGAAAGATCACCGCGAAGGTTTCACTCCGGTTGGACTCCGTTTGGTATTCCTTTTCTGCGAAACTCTAAATATGCACACAAAAAAACAGAAACGAGCACCGGGCCCTTGGTTAATAGGTTAGTCTTAAAAATAATATAAAATGGCATATAAATGCATATTAAACATCCAAAACAGATAATATAATAGCATGGAACAATAAAAAATTATAGATACGTTGGAGACGTATCAAGCACCCCCAAGCTTAATTCCTGCTCGTCGAGTAGGTAAATGATAAAAACAGAATTTTTGATGTGGAATGCTACCTAACATATTTATCCATGTAATTTACTTTATTGTGGCATGTATTTTCAGATCCGAAAGATTCAAGACAAAAGTTTAATATTGACATAAAAATAATAATACTTCAAGCATTCTAACAAAGCAACCATGGCCAAAGAAAGCTATCCCTACAAAATCATATGGTCTGGCTATGCTCTATCTTCATCACACACAAAATTTAAATCATGCACAACCCCGATGACAAGCCAAGCAGTTGTTTCATACTTTTGATGTTCTCAAACTTTTTCAATCTTCACGCAATACATGAGAGCAACTCCAACGGGCCGACCCAAACGGACGACGCATTTGTCCGCCTTTTTTCTGTTTGGGTCGGCCGCCTGCCCGACGTCCGCCCAGTTTTGCATTTGGGTCGGCACTGCGCCCAACACACCGACCCATTTCATGTCCGCACTCAACTTTAAAAAAAGGCCCGCGGCCGATCATGCCAGCGGCCATGTCTCATGCCGGCACCATGCCAACGCCGGCATGCAATGCTGGCTTCAGAAAATATCACAACCGTTCATGTTGGCGCACTGGCCAACCGGCCGGCACACATGCCAACACAAAAAAGGGTGGGACTTGAGTTTGACCACACCACCGCGGCTCCCGTGGTCATGCCGGCACACCTGCCAGCATACAAACAAGATGGCACTCGCCGCCATAGATCACTCGTCGTCGAACTTGAGCATGTCGGCCTGCATCTTCTCAAACCACGGCCTCTTCCTTGGTGACACGGTGTTGAGATCCACCTTCACTATCTCCACCCCGGTCATCATTCTCACGAGAGCCACTTCTTTCGCCTTGGTCTTGGTGTTGGTGGCCTCGATCTCTAGCATCTTGGCTTGCTTCCCCGCCTCTAACTCGAACATCTTGGCTTGCTTTTCGGCGTCCAGCTTAAGCCTCCTCCTTTGGATCTCCATGAAAGCGTCCATTTGCTCCGCCTTGAAACACTGGCGCTCCTCCTCCCTTGAGTCCTTCTTATTCATCATGCCATCCATGCTTGCGATCAAGGCGTTGGTGGCCGCATCTCGCTTGTCCTCCTTCTTGGAGTTGGTCTTCCCCCGCGGTCATGCCGGCTCGCCCTCCCAAACATCCTCCACAACTTTCTTCCCCCCACGCGACTTGAGTGCGGCATATTGCGCCATGAACTTCTCCTCGTCCTTGATGACCCGATAGAAATGGGAGAGGTTGAGGCACTTGCCATTGTGTTGAACCTTGAATGCCTCCAAAGCTTGAAATGCCTACAAAATGTTTCCATGCAAGCATATGGGCAAGTGATATGCAAATGAACACACAAAGGATGCACTTGATGACACAAAAGAGGGTGGATTGCTAGCATACCATGTCTTGCATGCTGATGCCGCTCATGGGGTGTGCCTTGACGCTCTCAAGAGTGGCGCAAAACTTGTTGCACTCTTGTTGGATCACCCTCCACCGCTTGGAAATGGAGACCCACCCACGCGTGCTCACAAATTGGTAAGGTGGAAACTTCTTGCGCTCATGAAACTCTCGGTGGACACGAATCCAAAAGGTTGAATGCTTTTGCTCGGCGCTCGTCTTGGGGTCTTGTCCAATGTCTCGCCAACACTCGCAAAGAAGCTTGTCCTCGACCGCCATGTACGTGCGTTTGCTCTTGCGCTTCGGCTTAGGACCGGCGGCTTGGTTGGCGAGCTCGTCCTCGAACAAAGGCTCCACTTCGATGTTGCACTCGTCCTCTTTCTCCAGCTCATAGTCGTTCGGGAACTCGTGGTCGAGGGGGAAGCCATCCAGGTCGATGTCGACCTGATCACGCATGAAGGCCACCCGGTCGGGATCGTAGCCAGCGGCCGGCATGAATGCCCCGTGGCCATCATGGTTTCATGTCTCGTCGGGATCGTAGCCAGCGACCGGCACACCGCCCTTGAAGATGAGGTTCTGCATGTAGTCCTCGTCAATGGCGGACGACATTTCCTTGAACAGGTTGCTGGCGTCCGGGAGCACGCCGGCCGGCGTCTGCCGCATGCGTTTTCTTGAGCCGCCGGATGACGAGCCACTAGCCATTGGGGTGGTGCTAAGGTCTATGGGCGCGGGCGCGGGCGTGGAAGGCGCGACCACGCTCACGTCGGGCGAGCACTCCCCGGAGAGGCGGGAGGCCTGCGGGTAGACGTGGAAGCCGGGGATCGGGTTACAAGCTGACGCACGGGGTGAGTCGGGCAGCACCATCCGAGGAAACACCGACAAGCTGGTGCTGGCCGCGGCGACGGCGGCTTGGACGAGGCCGTGCTGGCTAGGGTTTAACCCTAGCATGTAGAGCGCCTCCCTCGTTGCCGCCGCGATGCGGGCGTTGGTGACCTCCCGCTGCGCGGCGACAACGATGGCGGCCTGCGCGGCAGCCTCATCCCTCGCGTCCGCGGCGTGCCTCTGACCCTTCCTATTGGCCGACTCGCGTGCCCGCTGTTTGGGCATCAGCGCCTTCTTTGGCTTGGTCCCGGCGGCCGTCTTGTGCGGGGCATGAGGCTTGCCTTTCTCGGAGGGGGCGGCGGCGCCGGACGAGGTGAGGGAGGCGAGGCCGGTGGCGGCGTCAAGGTCGATGGCGTCGTCCATGGCTGGTTGGGGCGGGAGCGTGCGCGGGTGGGAGTGTTTTTGGGGGAAAATGGTGGTGGCTGCAACAGACTGGCGGGCCCAGGGAGAGGAGTAGGCGCGCACGTGTCCGTCTCGTGTCCATGCTGACGCAAATCCGGCTAAAAAATGGGCCCGGAATGGGTCGCCATGCGGACGCCAAGCGGACATGCGTCTGTTTGGGTCGGCGTGTTGGGTTGCCTTTTCTGTCCGCGCCGACCCAAACAGACGGTGGTGGACGAAATGGGTCGCTCCATTGGAGTTGCTCTGAGCGTGAGCCATGGATATAGCACTATAGGTGGAATAGAATGGTGGTTATGGAGAAGACAAAAAGGAAGAAGATAGTCTCACATCAACTAGGCGTGTCAACGGGCTATGGAGATGCCCATCAATAGATATCAATGTGAGTGAGTAGGGATTGCCATGCAACGGATGCACTAGAGCTATAAGTGTATGGAAGCTCAAAAGAAACTAAGTGGGTGTGCATCCAACTCGCTTGCTCATGAAGACCAAGGGCATTTTAAGGAAGCCCATCACTGGAATATACAAGCCAAATTCTATAATGAAAATTCCCACTAGTATATGAAAAGTGACATCATACGAGACTCTCTATCATGAAGATCATGGTGCTAGTTTGAAGCACAAGTGTGGAAAAAGGATAGTAACATTGCCCCTTCTCTCTTTTTCTCTCATTTTTTTATTTGGGCCTTCTCTCTTTTTTATGGCCTCTTTTTTCTCTTTTTTTATTTTTTCGTCCGGAGTCTCATCCCGACTTGTGGGGGAATCATAGTCTCCATCATCCTTTCCTCACATGGGACAATGCTCTAATAATGAAGATCATCATACTTTTATTTACTTACAACTCAAGAGTTATAACTCAATACTTATAACAAAATATGACTATGTGAATGCCTCCGAAGGTGTACCGGGATGTGCAATGATTCAAGAGTGACATGTATGAAAAAATTATGAACGATGGCTTTGCCACAAATACGATGTCAACTACATGATCACACAAAGCAATATGACAATGATGGAGCATGCCATAATAAACGAAACCGTGGAAAGTTGCATGGCAATATATCTCGGAATGGCTATGGAAATGCCATAATAGGTAGGTATGGTGGCTGTTGTGAGGAAGCTATATGGTGGGTATATGGTATCGGCAAAAATTGCGCGACACAAGAGAGGCTAGCAATGGTGGAAGGGTGAGAGTGCGTATAATCCATGGACTCAACATTATTCATAAAGAACTCACATATTTATTGCGAAAATCTATTAGTTATCGAAACTAAGTACTACATGCATGCTCCTAGGAGGATAGATTGGTAGGAAAATACCATCGCTCGTCCCCGACCGCCACTCATAAGGAAGACAATCAATAAATAAATCATGCTCCAACTTCATCACATAACGGTTCACCATACATGCATGCTACGAGAATCACAAACTTTAACACAAGTATCTCTCAAATTCACAGCTACTCTACTAGCATGACTCTAATATCACCATCTTCATATCTCAAAACAATCATAAAGAATCAAACTTCTCATAGTATTCAATGCACTTCATATGAAAGTTTTTATTATATCCATCTTGGATGCTCATCATATTAGGACTAGTTTTATAACCAAAGAAAATTACCATGTTGTTCTAAAAGACTCTCAAAATAATATAAGTGAAGCATGAGAGTTCAACAATTTCTATAAAATAAAACTACCGCCGTGCTCTAAAAAGATATAAGTGAAGCACTAGATCAATATTGTCTACCTCAAAAGATATAAGTGAAGCACATAGAGTATTCTAAAAAATCATGATTCATGCGTGTCTCTCCTAAAAGGTGTGTACAACAAGGATGATTGTGGTAAACTAAAAAGCAAAGACTCAAATCACACAAGACACTCCAAGCAAAACACATATCATGTGATGAATAAAAATATAGCCTCAAGTAAAGTTACCGATAGACGAAGACGAAAGAGGGGATGCCTTCCGGGGCATCCCCAAGATTAGGCTTTTGGTTTTCCTTGAATTTTACCTTGGGGTGCCTTGGTCATCCCCAAGATTAGGCTCTTGCCACTCCTTATTCCATAGTCCATCAAATCCTTACCCAAAACTTGAAAACTTCACAACACAAAACTCGACAGAAAATCTCATGAGCTCCGTTAGTATAAGAAAATAAATTACCACTTTAAGGTACTATCGTGAACTCATTCTTTATTTATATTGGTGTAATATCTACTGTATTCCAACTTAAACATGGTTCATACCCCCCATACTACTCATAGATTCATCAAAATAGGCAAACAACACACGAAAAACAGAATCTGTCAAAAATAGAACATTCTGTAGTAATCTGTAACTCTCGAATACTTCTGTAACTGTAAAAATCCTACCAAATTAGGAAAACCAGAAAAATTTGTGTAACAATCCAGGCCAAAACGAATCATATCAAAAACACGTTCTTGTGAATTTTCAAAACTAATTTACTAAGCACAAAAGTTTCTGATTTTCAGCAGGATCAACACAACTATCACCGTAAGCTATCCTAAAGGTTTAACTTGGCACAAACACTAATTAAAACTTAAAACCACATCTAACAAGTGGCTAGATGAATTATTTTTTACTAAACAGAAGCAAAAAGCAAAGAACAAAAATAAAATTGGGTTTCCTCCCAACAAGCGCTATCGTTTAACGCCCCTAGCTATGCATAAAAACGCGAATAGATCTAGGTATTATCATGATAGGGCAAATCTCGAAAACTCATCTCGCACTCCCTACATTCAGCAGCAAGTTTTCTTTGTGACAAGCAAAAGTAATCAAAAGGTCTAAATTTAATGGGACAGAAATCCCCAAGATCAAGCTCGGGAGGAATTGGTTCCTCCTTTGGCCCTTCATATTGTACAACCAACTCATCATTATAAGTGTTCTTTTGGCAAAAGGTCACGAGCCTTTGTTCAAGAGGAAAACCCAACCCATTGTTCTGAATAGCAAAATTACCATTAAGTTCAGAAATCCTATCAACTAGAACATCGGTAGGAACCCTCTTTCTTAGATTTTCATTATAAGCAACATGATCTAAGGATAGTAAACACATTAAAGAGAATTGCTTCTATGGGAGGACGACCGACGTCCACCCTATAATGCGCAAAAATTTCATTAGCCTCTTGTTATAGGGTCAAACCCTAGAGGGGATCTTTTCACACTTGGAGGGAAAAAAGGAGGAAGAACACTCAAGAACACAAGGAACAAAACACTCAAACAAACCCAAATATCACATCCACTAGAGTAGCATACATGATATCCACAAGATTACATGAACAATTCAAGGAAAATAGCACTAGGTAAGTTCTTCCCACTAGGTGAGGTCTTGATGATGATCTTCTCCAAGAGGAGGCCTTGACAATCCAAAGGATTCTTCCCTAGGTGGGGGATTGATCTCCAAAGAGGAGGGGATACAAGGAGAAAAGCTCACAATGTTTTATCTAATACTTTGCTATCCTCTAAATGAGCTAGGGAAGGGGCATATATAGTCTAGGGACGAATTATGAGGGAGAGAGGGGTACAAGGGTCATTATGCCCATAGTGCACGTAGGCACAGCCGGAGGTGTCCGCGCACCCGGGGTAAAGGTGTCTGGGCACCCAGAGAGAGATGTGCCAGGGGGGCCGGGCACCCGGGGTGCGGAGGACCGGGCACCTGGTCCGGTCAGGGAGGCCGCAGCCTTGGGCTGTAGGGGCCGGGCACCCGGGGGATGATGGCCCGAGCACCCGGTGCGGGCTGGGCCACGCTCAGGAGGAGGCCGGGCACCCCGGGGCGGCAGGGGCAGCGCCCAGGCAGGGGGCCGGGCACCCGGGGTGGCCGAGGCCAGCGCCAGGCAAGGGCCGGGCACCCGGGGCCTTCTAGGCCGAGCACCCGGGGCGGCCAGGGGCTCACCCAGCCGGCTGTAGGAGGTGGCCGGGCACCCGGGGTAGTGCCGCACCTCCTTTGCTTCGCGTCTCGAGCGTCCTTCTTCCATCTCCTCCTCCATAGGTGCTTGTGTCTCCATCCATGCCTCTTCATGGTCTTCTTCTTGGTACCTAAGAATGCACAGAGTTTCCATTTGAGGTAGCACTACAAAAAAAAGACACATCCGTGACATTTTGGGCCGAACGATTTTTTTTCCTGTCATACATATGACACTTCTATGACGATAATTGTGAAAAAACCCGGTATCATCATAGATGTGGTGGGCTCCTACTTCTATGATAAAAAATCATGACAGAAAATGGGCTTTTCGTCCTGGGCGGGCCGGAGACGCAGCTGCATGACATTCTTTGGGCCGTCCATGACGGAAAAAACCGTGGTAGAAGCGAGGGCGAGGAAAATTTCGGGGAGTTCCCGGTTACGGTGGGAGGTCGGGGGCCGAGCGATGCACGTTTCTCTCATACACATACGCGCGTGTGTGCGAGGCGTTGGTCTCTAGCTGAACCCGAGCGATTGCACTGTAGGCTACGCGTTACTGAACCCGAGCGATCGA
>NC_041393.1:189283361-189298518 GCF_002162155.2 Triticum dicoccoides | reverse complement strand
TGGATGAACAGTGAGCGGTGGTGTTGCCTCTGGATGAACAGGACCCCGTGGTGTGGAGGGATGGATGAACAGTAGACGGTGGATGGGTGCCCGTGGAGGGGTGGTTGAACATGCCCCCGTGGGATGGAGGGCTGGATGAACAGTAGACGATGGAGGGGTGCCCGTGGAGGGGTGGTTGAACAGTAGCCGGTGGAGTAGCGCGCGGTGGAGTCTAGATGAACAGGAGCCCATGGAGGCTAGAGGAGGTCGACGGTAGCCCGTGGAGGCTGGAGGAGGTCGACGGTGGAGATGAACAGTATCCCATGGAGTCCCGTTTTGCGGTACGCCACACCCCTCCGATGAACAGGACCCCTGTTTCGACCGTAGCGCTCCAACACAAGTCCGTTTTGTCCATTTTGCGGTACGCCACACCCCTCCCGATCAACAGGACCCCCGTTTTGACTGTAGGAGGTCTGTTTCCTCCGTTTTGCGGTATGCCACACCCCTCCTGATCAACATGACCCCCGTTTCGACCATAGGAGGTCTGTTTCCTCCATTTTGCGGTACGCCAGACCCCTCGCGATCAACAGGACCCCGTTCCGAACGTAGGAGGTCCGCTTCCTCCGTTCTGCGGTACGCCAGGCCTCGTTTCCATCGCCTATTCCGTCCAAGCCCTCCCGATGAACACAACCACGCATTATGTTCCGACCCAGCCGGTTGGCTCCCACGCGTTCCGTTGCCTCCCGATGAACACGACGCATTCTGTTGCCTCCCCATGAACACGACGCATTCTGTTGCCTCCCCATGAACACGACGCATTCTGTTGCCTCCCCATGAACACGACACATTCTGTTGCCTCCCCATGAACACGACGACGACGCTGTTTCTCCGTTCCGACCCAACCATGTACACGAGCCCTGGTCGTACGTATGCGCGAGTAGGCGTTCAAGACCCTACCCGTATGTACGTACGTGGCCGTATTTTCTTTCTTGCACCCTGGCCGCTGTACGCACGTGTACATGCTACGTGCGTGCCTCAACTACGACACGTGCGTGCTTCTACAACGACCAGTATGTACATACATGTTCGCGACCAGAATGACAATGCTACGTACGCTTCGACCAGGTGGGTCCTGACTGTCATGCACTTCCTTGCCTGCGAAGATGTAGCTGGTGGGTCCCACCAGTTAGGGGGGTGAATCATTTTTTGCCTGGACGGACTCCCTTGCGTGCGAAGATGTAGCTAGTGGGTCCCAGCAGTCAGGGGAAACATTTTTTTCATGAAATACGGTGGCCCGTCCGGTGGGTCCCCGATGTCAGGTGGAGGAATAATTATTTTGCGCGTAATAAGGAGGCACTTCCTTGCTGCGGCCGTGGACCCAGCTGTCAGCTTCTCCACGTACAGTCCACGTCCGATGGAAGCCGTTCCTTGACCACGTTGACCACGGCGCGCCGAGAGCACCCAGGCGATGGACGACGGCGAGGCCTAGGAAGGGGACGACGCGGAGCCGGCGAAGACGCGGCGGTGGATGCCGATGCATAGAGGAGTACGAGGGTTCACTAGTTTGCTGCGGTGTGAGGCTGCAGTCGCCGCAGAATAACAGGGGTGTGGGTGAGTAGAGGGATGGCCTGGCCAATAGTGGGAGTAGTAGGGGGCGGTGAGGCCTCCACCGCATTGCAGCCAACCATGGGAGGTAGGAGCACGAGGCACGACTGACGCTGGTTTGGGCGGCTGGAGCAAGAAGACCAGAGGGACTACGGCCGTTGGATGGACATCGTACGGTCACTGGAGCTAGAATCGTGCATATTGACTAAGTTGACAAAGCCCTTCGTCCCCGTCAACTTAGTAGGCCCACAAGTCATCCTGCCACTATACTGGGTCCCAGCTAACAGGGGGAGTATTCATTTTTTTTGTGCGTAATAAGGAGGCACTTCCTTGCGTGCGAAGATATAGCTGGTGGGTCTGAGCTGTCAGCGGCGGTAATGTTTTTTTTGCAAAATACAGAGGCCCTTTCGGTGGGTCCCTTATGTCAGGTGGAGGAATCATTATTTTGCGCGTAATAAGGAGGCATTTCCTTGCGTGCGACCGTGGACCCAGCTGTCGGCCTCTCCACGTACAGTCCACTTCAGATGCATGTCGATCGTTGACCACGTTGACCAGGCCGCGTCGAGAGCACCAGGGCGGTGGACGACGGCGAGGCCTAGGAAGGGAACGACACGGAGCCAGGGAATACTCGGCAGTTGTTTCCCACGCGGAGGGGAGTACGACTGTACGAGGGTTTACTGGTTCGTCTGCCGTCACCGGAGAACAACAACATGTGTGGGTGAGTAGAGGAATGGCTAGGCCAGCGATGGGAGTACGGTGGGGTGGTGAGACCTGCACGGCAGCACAGCCGGCCACGGGGAGGAGGGAGCAGGTAGTCCTGCTGGCGCTTGTTTGAGCGGCTGGAGCAGGAAGAGCAGAGATTGAAGAAGCACGACGGCCGTTGGATGGACATCCAACAGTCAGTGCTTGTGCGTCAACCTTTTTATAGGAAAGCCTCAAATTTGTGGAAAAGAGCATACAACCCATCTGCCATTATTTCTAATAATTTACAGCCCATTTGCTAATTCTTAAGGTTTGTTTGGACCCTATATTCTTTTTGTTAGCATTACAGCCCATATTGTGGCCATGGTTAAAAAATTATATGAAATTTTGCATATTTTGGTGCGGTCCGAACTGTTTTTAATCCCGAAATTTGGACTCACATTCAAACTGCTTTTAAAAATAAATGTATATCAATATAAAATCCAACAAATTCTCCACGCATAAAAATTAATGTAATTTAAAATCTCAATATGAAAAAAAGATATTTGAAACTAATTGCCGGTTTGATGTGTTTTAAAAATGTACGACCCATTTCTCATTACTGATGGGCCATTTTCTCGGCCAGCCGAATGAAAGCTCTCCTCGTCTTGAAAGATTTGCAGCCCAACAGGCCTGGCAAAGTGACTTACTTGGCAAATCATAAAAAAACTGGGCAGTGGCCGTGGACCCAGCTGTCAGCCTCTCCACGTACAGTACTCTTCCGATGGAAGTCATTCCTTGACCATGTTGACCATGCCGCGCGGAGAGCACCACGGCGGTGGACAACGGCGAGGGCTAGGAAGGGGATGACGTGGAGCCGGGGAAGACGCGACAGTGGAAGCCCGCGCGGAGAGGAGTACGAGGGTTTACTGGTTCGGCTGTGGTGTGAGGCTGCCGTCCCCGCAGGGCCTGGCCAGCGGTGGGAATAGTAGGGGGCGGTGAGGCCTCCGCGGCAGCACAGCCAGCCACGGGAGACAGGAGCATGCGGCACGACTGGCGCTGCTTTGGGCGGCTGGAGAAGGAAGACCAGAGGTTGAAGAAGCACTACGGCCGTTGGATGGACATCGTACGATCACTGGAGCTAGAATCATTCATATTGACTAAGTTGACAAAGCCCTTCATCCCCGTCAACTTAGTAGGCCCACAAGTCAGCCTCCCACCAAGGTGGGTCCCGGCTAGCCGGGGGAGTATTCATTTTTTTGTGCGTAATAAAGAGGCATTTCCGGTGGGTCCGAGCTGACAGTGGGGGAACATTTTTTTCGCAAAATACAGAGGCCCTTCCTGTGGGTCCTAGCTATCAGGTGGAGGAATCATTATTTTGCACATAATAAGGAGGCATTTCCTTGCGTGCGGTCGTGGACCCAGCTGTCAGCCTCTCCAAGTACAGTCCACTTTCGATGGATGTCGTTCATTGACCACGTTGACCAGGCCGCGCCGAGAGCACCAGGGCGCTGGACGATGGCGAGGCCTAGGAAGGGAACGACACGGAGCCAGGGAATACTCGGCAGTTGTTTCCCACGCGGAGGAGTACGAGGGTTTACTGGTTCGTCTGACGTCGCCGGAGAATAACAGCATGTGTGGGTGAGTAGAGGGATGGCTAGGCCAGTGATGGGAGTACGGTGGGGCCGTGAGGCCTGCGCGGCAGCATAGTCGGCCGCGGGAGGAGGGAGTAGGTAGTCCCGCCGATGCTTGTTTGAGCGGCTGGAGCATGAAGAGCAGAGATTGAAGAAGCACGACAGCCGTTGGATGGACATCCAACAGTCACTGCTCTCGTGTGTTGACTATAAGTTGACAAGGCGTTGCGTGTGCGTCAACCTTTTTTTTATGAAAGCATACGCGTCAACCTATAGTAGGCGCACAAGTCAGCCTCAAATCTGTGGAAAACAGCATACAACCCATCTGCCATTATTTCTAATAATGTACAGCCCATTTGCTAATTCTTAAGAATTTTTTTGGAGCCCATCTTCTTTTTGTTAGCATTACACCCCATATTGTGGCCACGGTTAAAAAGTATACGGAATTTTGCATATTTCGGTGCGGTTAACTGTTTTTAATCGAGAAATATCGATTCACATTCAAACTATTTTAAAAAAAATTTATATAAACATAAAATCCAAATAATTGTCCACACATAAAAATCAATGGAATTTAAGATCTTGTAATGAAAAAAAATTGAAACTAATTCCTGGTTTGATGTGTTTTAAAAATGTACAGCCCATTTCTGGGCAAACCGAATGAAACTCTCCTCGTCTTGACAGATTTGCAGCCCAGCAGGGCCGACAAAGCAAGTACGCCTTGTTTGGGTATTTCTTTTAAAAAATAGAACTGGGCTAGCCATTTTCAGCAAGAAAAAAACACAACTAGGCTCATGATGTGCTAAACATAAATAAAACCCTGGCTAGACGGGCCACAGCCCCCGCACAGCCCCGTTGTTACCCTAATCCGTCGCTAAAACTAGTATAAATAACAACTGCTTGTTCCTAAAAAAAAAAACTGCGCGACTTGCTGGGTCCCTGGTGTCAGCCGCTCGTAGTGTAATTCTCTCATTTATTGACTATGTTGACAATGGCGTGAGCCCCAGATATCCAACCATTAGGAGGAACCATATTTTTGGGCTTGTAATATAGAGGCACTTGCTTGCGTACTGCCATGACACTGGTGGGTCCCTACTATCATCCTCTCCACGTACAGTCATCTCCTTGTTCCTCTTGGTTGTTGACGACGTTGACAATGCAAGAGGGCGGCGCACCGCGCACGGCAAGTGAACCAAGGCCGCAAGGCGGAGGACGACGACAAGGCCTCGGACGGAACGAACAGGAGCCATGGAATATGCGTCGGTCCAGTCACAGGCAGAGGGGAGTACGAGGGTTGACTGGTTCGGGCGCGGGTGCGTGTTGGGGCTGACGTCGCCGGAGAATAACATGACGTGTGGGGGAATAGAGGGAGGGTCTGGCCAACGTTGGAGGGTACATACGGTAGGGCGACGGAGGCGCAGCCATCCATGGGAGGCGGGAGCAGGCGGAGCCGACGGGGTGGTTTGGTTTGGGCGGCTTGAGGAAGAAGAAGACAAGAGATAGAAGATACACGACAGATGTTGGATGTCAATCCAACGGCTGGTAGGCAGAATCGTTTGTTGACTGGCTAGTAAGTAAACACCACCTTGGATAGGCTATTTCCTTGCGGGTCCCAAATGTCAGAATCCAAATCTGTCACGGTCATGCAGCCTTTCCTATGAAAATTTACAGCCCATTTGATGTGCTAGTTCGAAATAAGTTTGTGGGTGCTGGTGGGGGCTAATCACTTGGCTTCTGTAATGCACAGTGAGCTCAAGCAGCCGGCAAGAGTGATGTTATTTCCCTTGGTTGGTATTTGTTACAATATTTCACTCTAAATTAAACGAATGGCAAGCCATTTGCCTTGTTTCAAAGAAAATATGATAGTCACAGCCGAGTTGAAAAGGGCAGGAACATCTAACTCCAGCTTACAAACTATACAAAAGCACGAGGGTTAATTGTTCATCAGGTTTACAAAAAAACCTAGATTGAAAAGGGCAACAACATCTAACTCCAACACTGTTTTCGACAGTCACAGTCAAATGGATCGGTTAGGTCCATAGAATGAACATCCTGGGTCGTAAAATTTACCGGATTATGACCACAATATGTTGTAAATAGAAGCCCGACACGTTCAGAAGCTCTTTTGTCCACCTGAAACTCCTTTTTTTGCTCTTTGACGTACCCATCCGTCAAAACCATGCTGCTGATAAACTTAAGCCTAATGGACAATAGTAACCTCGCATTCAGCAGGAAGAATGTGACAAATCTTGTGTTTGCACGGTTGGCTACATATCGTTCTAGCGTTATTGTTTTCAATCGAATCTCATGAGAAGTGAGAAAATCCCGATGCTTACGAATCCACCGATTGGTTATAACTTTCTTACCCCGTCCTGTTGCCTAAATAGACATGAAGATTGAAAACAGTTAAGGTCTAAAAGAAAAGTGTCGAAAGAGCAACAGTTGAACGGTTAATTCTAGTACACTATATGCGGGCTTCCAATGTGCGTGAAATTATCACCTTTATATACAACTTCTCCAGACATGGAAAGCATTGCAGCAAGCCAATAATCTTGTTCAGATCAAAACTATTCATTTGGATATATAAGATCTTGACAGAATCCAGCACCATAGATAGGCCATCCATGGAGAAACTCTTCATTGAGCATAGAACATAATATTAGTACAAAATGTGTACTCCAAGATGATATATAAATTATGCGCAGAAATTTAAAATGCAGCTTATGGTTACAAGTGTAGATGATAATATAAAGTACCTGAAGAACTATGGAGCCAAACACCATATTGAAATGAGCACAGAGATCATGTATTACACCCAAGGTCTCCAGTTTAGGCGCAGAGAGGACGGTTATTTGCAACAGTGAATAACTAGAATCAAGGATCAACCTTTGAAGTGAAGGGGCATCTTGGATGATGAGCTTCCTTCTGTCAAAAGAAATTCCAATTCTTACAAGGTTAGGCGACTTTATTTGGAGACAACCGATTCTAACTGTGAAAACAAGCACCAAGCACTCCAGCGCAGGGCAACTGGAGTGGATGATGCTGTGCAATGAGGCCTCCGATATACGAACCCGCAAAAGTGAAAGTTTCTTGAGAAATGGGAGTTGAAGGTTTAGTACCAGATTGTCTGGTAGGTAGCACAGCGCAAAGGTGGCGGTGTGGAGAGAGGAGGAAAACCGCGAGATGGACATCGGTGCTGAGGGCACAAGTTCATGGCGTTCGGTATGTGGTATGTGATTTCTAGGGGAATAGTAGAACTCAAGCAGCTGTAGTTCTGTGAATTCACGGGATTCCAGGCAGGCGTCCACCATGCAGGGCATGGTATGCTTGCTCAGGTAGCATGGTGGGATGCAGAGGCTTTGAACGGAGCCCTGGTGGGAGGAGATGATGGCTCTGGGGATTTCAAATCATTCAAGAGAGATAGCTGATGATGGTCAAGATTAAGGGGCACGATGCGCCATAGAGGGCGCCACCGAATTGAGAGGACTTGGGTGCGGCAGCAATCCTTGGTGGGGAGAAGCGAGATGATCTCCCCAAGGACGGCGTCTGGGAGATCGCTGATGCGGTCCACCCGAGATTCTACGGGTTCCTGGGATCCGGTGGGGGCAGGGTCGCCGCTTCTCCCCGTGCTGCTGGGTGCAGGATCTACAACAGGCGTCACCGCTGGCGGGAGCCTCATCTTCTTGGCGCTGGGGGTCAGCCGACTCCATTTTCCTCGAGGGTGTCGCGTCGCGCTCATGGATTTGAGCAGAGTAACGAATGACGAGCCTAGTTGTAGTGCGAGCGAAGAAGAAGGGGAGCTGGGGGTTTTCTGTAGGAGTGAGGAAGAAGGGGAGCTGGGGTTTTCTGTAGGAGTGAGGTGAGGAATTTGGGGGTACGAGTGGAGCGAGCTGACGTCAGGTGGGTGGGAGCAAGGAGGAAGAAGAGCACCCAGGATTTTTTGGGGGGGGGGGCAGTGTGCTGGGTGTGGGTAGCGCCTCTCATTCAGTAAATATATGGGCTTTTGAATTGATTTTACTATTTACTAGTGTGGATGGGCTGTTTTGTCTTGGGCCCAGAGAAACAATTACTACTAGTACAGTGGAGACACTCTACAACTACCCAGAAAAACAATTACTACTAGTACAGTGGAGACACTCTACCGCTTCTGGCTCCTCCTAGGTCATTGAAACGTCTCCCTCTACTGAATGCCGTTATACTTTTGTTCACCGACATGCGGGACATGCAGCGTGCAGGCCCAAATGCCATCCACCAAATTAGAAGGCAGTATACAGGCGGAGAGTCAACCCTGTCGTAGCGCGGCAGTAACGAGCCGTCGTATCACAAAACCCCACCTCCCTGCAGTCTAAGTTTGACGGACGAAGCAACCATCATTTCACTCTTCGCTGAATTCCCTTCTCCCTCACCATATTCAAGAAAGGCCACACTCGCATCTGCCATTGTTCTTCTCTCCCAACGAAGGGAAGGTAAGCGGATCCGTGATGTTGGTATATTTTCATTCAGAAAAAAAAGAACTTTTGCAAAGCAGTAACCGATCCTCACTCTCTTTTTTGTTTCATTGTCATTGCAATTGTGCTTTCCTTTCAGTGGTCTCCTAATATTTGTCAGTTTCATGATGGACCAAGGAGAACCAGGCAAAGATCTGCCGACATTGGAGCAGACGCGGGAGGCTGATCCCCACGAGACAGAGAGCTCCAAGAAGATGGAGCCAGCCACCGAGCCGACCCCAGATACGCTCACGACCACTACTGAGATGGTCAATGCCCCGTTTGAGGTTACAACCCCCGTGGCACTGCAGGAGCAGTTTTCCCCCTTCGAGGATGTGCCCCCCCACTGAGCTGCCCAAGGTGATTTCCTTCTTTGACGATCTCGATTGTGGTTTTTCATCTAAGTATGTGGTGATTAATAATGCAAAATTTTATTAGCTTCGATGCCATGCTATACATAGTGGTTTAAATAACTTGTGTTTCTTATACTAAAAAGTAATTCAGAATTTGTTTCTGTTTCAATTAGAGCCCTGATGCAGACAAGGATTGTGTGGTTGTACATGTCACTCGCTATGAGGTGGATAACCTGAATATACGCACTGGGAAAACAGAGTTCTTAGGCTGTTGGATCCTGGAAGCCATTTGCGGTTATACGAATGAAGAGTTGTATTCCAGCCTCACTATTGTCACGCGTGTTGTCCAGGGTGTACTGAAGCACAAGAAGTTCAAAGCTACTCCTTCGTTTGTGAGGCATACTGTTCTTGTCAAGCTTATGCAGGAAGATGACATGGCATGCCTCCACAAAAAAGTTTATCAGTGGCAAGGCCACAAGGTTGTCTTCATGAAGGTTCACAGGATTGAGCTGCTGCGGGACGTCCTCGATGATGTTCATGGCAAGGTCCGTCTTGTGTCCAGCCCAAATTAGATCGAGGCATGAAATAGTTGCCCCAGCTAGTGTTTAATAGTAGTTTGGATTGTGTCTAATTATATGAACCTTGCCTGTTATCGACCCCTTTGGGGCTAGTACTCTGTTTGAAACCGTCTATGGGAACTGCTGCTACTTTTGTGTGCCGTGAATCATGTGAGAACCATCATAATTGTTGCCGAAACAGATGCGTCCTCACTAGTTTTTTCACGGATATGGCATGGTAAGACATAAGTGTCATGGTTTATCATACGAGCAGTGTGTGTTTTGATGAAATAGAGCACTCGTTCGAGAACTGTGCGCCGACGTATACATAAGTACTTGTAAACACTATTGGTGCTACCCCACTTGTAAGCAGTTGTGCAAAACATGACACATTGGCTCAGCTCGCTTCAACACTAGGCTATCGACCAGCTAACAATCAACAATCTGCTGTCTCACATATAAGCAACTATGTATCTTGTTATAGTGGTTCATGCAGTTAACTGAGGCCACAATGTAATAAATTCCAAATGTTCACACGCTAGTCTAGCGCTCATGTGGAACACTCACATTAAACTCGTCTTCATAAAAAACTTGAAAAACATAAGTTAAGAAATTTTATACATCTCAATGATTCATAGAACATAACAAACATATACTAGTTCACAGCAAAAGACAAAGTTGTGAGAAGGTTTACAAATCAGGAAAAAACAAGCAAGGCTTCTCTGAGCAAAGGGCCTCCCGGCAGGCTTAAATTTCCTGGAGTTCACTCTGGTTTTTTCTTGTTGCCATCATCCAGGGTTAGGTTCTCTCATTCCAGAATAACCAATTATAATTGTGGTCTCAGCTGGAATGCTGAACTGAACCATGCAGTGTACTGACCAGTTGAAATGCTTGTGCATTCCACTAAATTTAAGCACCGTTATTTGCAGAAATAAGCAGACCACAATGCATCTTGTCCGCGCACTTGTCCAAAAAACCGCCGTGCAGCCATGCCAGCTAGTCCTCGGTCCATGGATGAACTGGTAGAAAGTGCATTCCGGACTAGGATGCAGTTGTTTTCGCTCGTCCTTGCACTGCAATCAGGAAGTAAAACGTACGAATCAGCTTCTTTTATATTGCATTGGTCATTCTACCTTAGTTACTACCAATGTAGGGATACCTTGAAGACGGGAGGTTAGACAATGACAACGAGGGATAGCCATCTCATTTTGCGCAGTTGTACTAAAGCTGAGGTGTGTGCTTTTGATTGCGCGGATAGAAACGATACGGAGATAGACATCCCGAAACGATATGGAGACAGACATCCCTGTTTGTGCAAATACGAAATATGGTTCTTTAAACAGTGACAGATATTTGCAGTGGCGTATGATTAACAGCAACATCAATTGTGTTATAATTGGCACTAGATTGACAGTATGAAGAGTCCTTAAGTAAGTAGCATCACATCACATCAACAATGCCACTAGATTAACATGCAGAACAATAGCATTAGTATTATTGTCATGAGAGTAGCACATGGTCAGTAAATGTGCAATCAAACTTGTGCAGTTCCACTAGGATGAAGCAATGTTAGCGGTGTGAGATTTAAGTGTAACTGCAAAAACACAATTCATGGGAAATAAAGCAAGACGGAAGCACTTCATAAAATGGTGGTGGCATTGCTTCAATTTATCGATGGCACTAGACCATTACTTATAGTGACATTAGGTGGCATTGCTTAATGCTTCGTGTGATTTTACATTAATGGTAGCGATATGGGCGTAGGGACAGCAGGTATCTACTACTTTCCCCCGTTTCCTCTTAGAACCAAGTCCTAGATTCATGCTACAGCTTTCCCACTTTCTTCCCTGTTTGAACCAACACTTAGAGTCGACTGTATGAACTAGCTTTACCTCTAATAATAGTAGAAGTCTAGGTGGCTTTGGAACAACAGACGGAAGTAGAAAAGGATCCACATGATGGGAGCTAGGGCAGTAGAGCAAGGCAGGTTTCGAAGGAATATATACCTGGGGGTCGTCGGCATGTGGCAAAGACGGCGTCGGGAGGCCGCATCTTGTCCACAATACCGCAGGGAGGAAGAAGGGGTCGGAGGCCCTCCCGAGCAGGCGCTCTCTCGGAGAGAACGGCACGGCCACTGATTGGGACGTGCGGGCAACCGTTGATCTCCTCCCTCGCCACTGACGACAACGTGAATGATGCACCTACACCCCTGCCCCGGTCGAGGTTGTCCGGCCGGATTTGTGACCAGCCGTGAGCTGAGAGAGAGTGTGGCCACCTATGTCTTGCTTAGATCTGGAGAGCATGAGAGAGTGAATGAGAGGAACCCTAGTAAAGCAAGCGCTAAGGCTCCTGCTTTTATATATAGTGGAGTGATTTTGTTGTACCAGCTTCAAAAAAATGCGCTCCTACGTGTACCCGTGAGTGGGTGTGAGAGAACTAGTGCGTGCGTGCATCGCTTCTCTTCGTGAGAGTACAATATACTATGCCCAAAGAACGTTCGCCGCAAGAGTAATAGTATAAGTGTGTGACGTGTGAGCTAAAATAAAATGTGCGCGTCGTCTTTTGTTTTTTAGAAGTTCTGGGGGTAGGGTGTGAAGAGCACATATGTGCGTGACGTCTACCTGCAGATAGACGGTGGGTGCGACGTGCGAGTCTGCGAGAGGACTCGGGAGAGTCATGACTCGTGAGGGTGCGTGTGCGTGAGAGAGAGGGGGGCATGTATCAATGCAATGCATGTGTCCGTAAATCATTATCCGACAAACGTTCGCCACAAGCCTTTTCCTGACGAACGCCGTAAGAACCATTAGATCGGCATCCGACAGTGTCAGTTTTGCCATGTCATTTAACAGAACAGCCACTCCTCCTACACACAAATCTTCCATGTGAGTGTTAGCAACTGCCATATGCTCCCTCCGTTCCGAAATGCAGTGCATATAGCTTTATTGAAAATTCGAACCTCGCAAACTTTTATCAAGTTTTTGTGTACCAAATTACACATGTAGAATACCCTGTATATATCATTTCATTCATCTTCGAGAGGTAACTATAAAGATGGGTGAGGAGTCTACAAAGAAAGACCATCGTATCACCCGCAACAATTTCAACCATCCTTTAGTGTCGAGGAATATCATAGGAACTCTATATGATATGATTTTTATAGGATTTTTTCCTTTAGAGCCAATTGGTTCATAGGAATAGATTCATATACTCCACATTTCAAAGGAAATAAACATGATATCATTTCTGTAGCTTAGAGACACTTGGTTCATATGAATGGATTCCTATACTCCCTTAATTTCAAAGGAAAATAAACATTAGTGTATATTCAATAGAAAAGTTCCTATGATATGAACCAAATTACATCTCTTTTCTAATCCCTCCTCATAGGAATTGAGATACATGTCATCTCTAGATTCAATAGAAAAGTTCCTATGATGTGAACCAAATGACATCTCTATTCCAATCCCTACTCATAGGAATTGAGATGCTCCATGTCATATCTTTCCCTACAACTTCCATGTATACATCTTCTATTCCTAAATAGAGAGTACAACCCACTAGTAGCTTTTTTCCAAAACATGCAACTATGGCACAAGAACTATATAGTGTGCCAATAACTTTGAAAGATGGTCGCTGGATGAAGCTAATCCGATAGTGTAGAGATAGGCAAATCCGAGCACTACTGGCCGTTGGATATCATCAACATTCCACCAAATCTGCCACATGTACAATTTAGAAGACTCCATGGTTGAACTTAAGCATAATGCACAAACCTCAAAACACAAACACTTCTCCTTTGTTCTAGAATCTTCTGTATCATAATTGATTATTTTTTCTAAATGAATTTCCATTATTTGTTTTTTACTTTTTGATTTACAATGCAGAACCCCATGAATCTTAACATTTTTATAAAACTAATCGATTTTGAATGAAATGAACTATAAGAACTAAACGAATATCTACATCATGCATATATGACTCAAAGCTTTACATGCTATAGCGTGTATTTATTCATAATTTGGTTTCGAAATCTCATGCGTTCAATACATGTGTACCTTACTAGTTTTGAGTAGAGTAGCAAATTTCACGCGGCCCCGGGTATATCAAAATGCAGGGCCCATGCATCATTGCCTTTCGGTCGAACCTACGTCCACAATTTTTTGTACGTACTATATCTCCACTGGTCCTCGAACCCAAAATGCTGCCTCGTTCCCGTAAAACCAAGCGTCCCACACATATTTAAGGCGTCGACTCGAACCCGTTTACTATGATGTGGCCCCGCACGCTGTAGTACTCCTACAAACCCTACCACCACACTCATCATCGGTTTTCTTCAAGAGGACGAGGGAGAAGCTGATTTGTAGTGGAGGCGCTTTCAAAAAAAAGAAAAGGATCTGTAGTGGAGACCCCTACCCTAGGGTGCCCTAGGTAGCTGCCGCACGCATCATTTTTCTCTCTTTTCTTTATGCTCTTGCGCCCTAGAGTGAAATGATGGTTGCTTCGTCCGTCCAGCTTAATGCGGGAAAGGTGGGGCTTTGTGATTTGACCCCTCATCGCTCATTTTCTACTACTGCGGAGCTACGACCGGGGTGCCTCCAATTCCAACCGTTGCTCCGAACTGTAATTTGGTGCATCGCACGTGGAACAAGACGGTGGATGAGCCACATGTCGGCCAAAGGGGTCGTGTTAAGTGTGTCGCCATTTCGTGTGCGGACTGACCCTGCTTGAGTTGCTACGCCAACACGATAGGAGCAGCCTACCACTTGTTTTGCTCCTTGATGAATCCCGACTATATTGATCTAAAAAGATACATGCTGAACTACCCTCTCCGTCTCGGTTTTTTATTTTTAGGTGTCTCGGTTTATAGGGCCTGCACGTAGTTCTAGGTCATCCATTTGACTAACTAAATATGAGTTACTATGTCACAAAAAGTATATCATTGGATTCTTAAGCGGATGTAGTTGTATTTAAAAGTCGAGGGCGAGGCTTTTCCTACGCGGTAGGCGGGGCAGTTCCGCCTAGTCGGTTCGATAGAGACGCGAGAAGACGAGGGAGTAGGCTGCTGCAAACGTAGGGCCGTGTGATTTGACAGCGAGTTATTGCTGGACAGGTGGGGCCCCGTGATTTGACTTGCCATTATCATTTTAACTGCGGCGCTACGACCGGCGTGAGTCTCCTGATTCCTGACCACCTCCATACAGGTGCCTCTTCCAATGCTCCACCATGTAGTAGAGGCTGGCTCTTGCATGACAGCCCACTTCTCCACTTTTTCCTTGCCTCTCTTTCCTCCACATATGCAAAAATTCCATGTAAAGCGCACTATTGTACTTACTTTCACTACAAAAAAAACACATCCGTGACATTTTGGGCCGACCGAATTTTTTTCCTGTCATACATATGACACTTCTGTGACGATAATTGTGACAAAACCCGGTATGATCATAGATGTGGTGGGCTCCTACTTCTATGACAAAAAATCATGACAGAAAATGGGCTTTTCGTCCTAGGCGGGCCGGAGACGCAACTGCATGACATTCTTTGGGCCGTCCATGACGGAAAAAACCGTGGTAGAAGCGAGGGGGAGGAAAATTTTGGGTAGTTGCCGGTTACGGTGGGAGGTCGGGGGCGGAGCGATGCGTGTTTCTCTCGTACGTATGCGCGTGTGTGCGAGGCGTTGGCTCTAACTGAAGCCGAGCGAGGCATTGGCCTCTAACTGAACCCGAGCGATTGCACTGCAGGCTACGAGTTACTAAACCCGAGCGATCGACCGATGGCTGTTAATTGAACCGGATGGAGTGATTCCTTCGCTACTGCTGCTAACTGAAGCCGATCGATGCTGCCTCTGGGATGAACAGTGAGCG
>NC_041393.1:189249634-189282743 GCF_002162155.2 Triticum dicoccoides | reverse complement strand
AAGGAACAGGACCCCCGTTTCGACCGTAGCGCTCCAACACAAGTCCGTTTCATCCATTTTGCGGTATGGCACACCCCTCCCGACCAACAGGACCCCCGTTTCGACCGTAGGAGGTCCGTTTCGTCCGTTTTGCGGTACGCCACACCCCTCCCGATCAACAGGACCCCCGTTTCGACCGTAGGAGGTCCGTTTCCTCCGTTCTGCGGTACGCAAGGCCTTGTTTCCATCGCCTGTTCCGTCCAAGCCGGTTGGCTCCCACGCGTTCCGTTGCCTCCCGATGAACACGACGCATTCCATTGCCTCCCCATGAACACGACACATTCCGTTGCCTCCCCATGAACACGAGCATTCCGTTGCCTCCCCATGAACACGACGCATTCCGTTGCCTCCCCATGAACACGATCCCTCGCCGTACGTATGCGCGACTAGGCGTTCGAGACCCCGCCCGTATGTACACATACGTGGCCGTATTTTCTCTCTTGCACCCTGGCCGCTGTACGTATGTGTACATGCTACGTGCGCGCCTCTACTACGACACGTACGCGCCTCTACTACGACACGTGCATGCCTCTACATTGACCGGTATATATGTACGTACAAGTTCGCAACCAGAATGACAACACTACGTACGCTTCGACCAGGTGGGTCCCGACTGTCAGGCAGTTCCTTGCGTGCGAAAATGTAGCTGGTGGGTCCCAGCAGTCAAAGGGGCGAATCGTTTTTTTTTTGCCTGGACGCACTTCCTTTGCGTGCGAAGATGTAGCTGGTGGGTCCCAGCAGTCAAGGGGGCGAATCGTTTTTTTTGCCCGGACGCACTTCCTTGCGTGCGAAGATGTAGCTAGTGGGTCCCAGCAGTCAGGGGGGCGAATCGTTTTTTTTGCCCGGACGCACTTCCTTGCGTGCGAAGGTGTAGCTAGTGGGTCCCAACAGTCAGGGGGAAACGTTTTTTCGCTAAATATGGTGGCCCATCCAGTGGGTCCCCGCTGTCAGGTGGAGGAATAATTATTTTGTGCGTAATAAGGAGGCACTTCCTTGCTGCGGCCATGGACCCAGCTGTCAGCCTCTCCACGTACAGTCCACGTCCGATGGAAGCTGTTCCTTGACCACGTTGACCACGCCGTGCCGAGAGCACCAGGGCGGTGGACGACGGTGAGGCCTAGGAAGGGGACGACGCGGAGCCGGGGAAGACGCGGCAATGGATGCCCACGCGTAGAGGAGTATGAGGGTTCACTGGTTCGCTGCGGTGTGAGGTTGCCGTCGCCGTAGAATAACAGGGGGTGTGGGTGAGTAGAGGGATGGCCTGGCCAGCGGTGGGAGTAGTAGGAGGCCGTGATGCGTCT
Organism: Triticum dicoccoides; assembly: GCF_002162155.2. Taxonomy (NCBI): domain Eukaryota; kingdom Viridiplantae; phylum Streptophyta; class Magnoliopsida; order Poales; family Poaceae; genus Triticum; species Triticum dicoccoides. The sequence goes on along the minus strand of NC_041393.1, from coordinate 189,281,403 downwards.
GCCGCATCGCGGCCGGCCACGGGAGGCAGGAGCACAAGGCACGACCGGCGCTGGTTTGGGCGGCTGGAGCAAGAAGACCAGAGGTTGAAGAAGCACTACGGTCATTGGATGGACATCGTACGGTCACTGGAGCTAGAATCGTGCATATTGACTAAGTTGACAAAGCCCTCCGTCCCCGTCAACTTAGTAGGCGCACAAGTCAGCCTGCCACTATACTGGGTTCCAGCTAACAGGGGGAGTATTCATTTTTTTTGTGCGTAATAAGGAGGCACTTCCTTGCATACGAAGATATAACTGGTGGGTCCGAGCTGTTAGAGCCGGCCGCAGGGAGGAGGGAGCAGGCAGTCCCGCCGGCGCTTGTTTGAGCGGCTGGAGCAGGAAGAGCAGAGATTGAAGAAGCACGACGACCGTTGGATGGCCATCCAACAGTCACTGCTTGTGCGTCAACCTTTTTTTAGGAAAGCCTCAAATCCGTGGAAAACAGCATACAACCCATCTGCCATTATTTTTAATAATTTACAACCCATTTGCTAATTCTTAAGGGTTTTTTGGAGCCCACATTCTTTTTGTTAGCATTACAGCCCATATCGTGGTCACGGTTAAAAACTTATAAGAAATTTTGCATATTTCGGTGCGGTCCGAACTGTTTTTAATCCCAAAATTTCGACTCACATTCAAACTGATTTTAAAAATAAATGTATATTTATATAAAATCCAACAAATTCTCCACGCATAAAAATTAATGTAATTTAAAATCTCGAAATGAAAAAAGATATTTGAAACTAACTGCCGGTTTGATGTGATTTAAAAATGTACAAACCATTTCTCATTATTGATGGGCCATTTTCTCGGCCAGCCGAATGAAAGCTCTCCTCGTCTTGAAAGATTTGCAGCCCAACAGGCCTGACAAAGCGACTTACTTGGCAAATCACAAAAAAACTGGGCTATGGCCGTGGACCAGCTGTCAGCCTCTACACGTACAGTACTCTCCCGATGGAATGTCGTTGACCACATTGACCACGCCGCGCCGAGAGCACCAAGGCGGTGGACGATGGCAAGGCCTAGGAAGGGGACGACGCGAAGCCGGGGAAGACGCGGTAGTGGATGCCCATGCAGAGAGGGGCACTAGGGTTCACTGGTTCGGCTACGGTGTGAGGCTGCCGTCACCGCAAGGCCTGGCTAGCGGTGGGAGTAGTAGGGGGTGATGAGGCCTCAACGGCAGCACAGCCGGCCACTGGAGGCAGGAGCAGGTGGTCTCCCCAGCGCTGGTTTGGGCGGCTGGTGCAAGAAGAGCAGCGATTGAAGAAGCAGCAGGACCGTTCGATTCAAATCCAATGGTTACTGCTGCTAGAATCGTTTGTTGACTAAGTTGACAAGCCCTGCGTACGCGTCAACATAGTAGGCCCACAGGTCAGCCTCCCAACCGGTGCGCCCCAGATGTCAGCGGGAGGAATCATTTTTTTCGCGTAATAAGGAGGCAGTTGATTGCATGCGGCCAGGCCAGCGGAGGGAGTAGGGTGGGCCGGGGAAGCCTGCGCGGCATCACAGTGGGCCACAAGCGGAGGGAGCAGGCAGTCCCACTGACGCTAGTTTAGGCGGCTGGAGCAGGAAGATCAGAGATTGAAGAAGCACGATGGCTAGAATCGTGTGTTCACTAACAAAGCCTTGCGTAAACAAGTCAGCCTCGAAATCTGTGGCGTGTACAACCCATTTGCTATTATTTTTATAATTTTTACTCATTTTATAATTCATATGGAATTTATTGCAGCCCGTTTTCCATTTTTAGAATTGCCGGCCATTTTCTGGTCAGTACCAGGGTCAAAAAATTAACTAAATATGTGGGAAATTTTTGCTGGGGAACGAAATATTCTTAATCCAAAAATTAATAGCCATACTAAAACAAATTTAAAAATAAGTTAGTACTATGTCATGTTAAATCCAATGAAATACATATAAGATATTAGTGAAGAACAAAATTAAAAAAAAAACTAATATCCCATTTGCTCGTCTTGAAAGATTTCCAGCCCAGTAATTTGGAGAAAACAAATAGGCCTAGCTTTGGTATTCTTCAAAAAGAAATACTGGGCTACCTATTTTCCCAAAGAACTGGTGCATGAGCATTTAGCTTTATTTATTTACTTATTTATGTTTAGGGGACCATGAGCATGTACCTGGGCGGATTCATGTGAGAGCGTCCCTTCCAGTTAATTATGGGCTTCTCTATTGGGCCTTTATCAGTGGGCTGCATGTTATCAACAAGTGGAAAATGTGTTCCGTACGAAAAATAGTATGAGCTACGTACGGTACGGGGCACTAAAGGATCGAACCGTGCAACGACTTCCAAAACATTGTGTTTGTCGTTCTAACAACACATTTATATTCAACCAACAGATGAAATATACTACTGATTGTACATTGAAAACAACAGCAGCAGCAACCAGGGCTGGGGGTGCAACAGAAGTAGTAAGCATGCCAGAAGAGTGAAGACGCAACTCTCTCTTCCAAACCAAACATCAGCCATCATTACAAAAGGGCTACAAAAAAAGAACAAGTGTATGCATCAAACTAAATAAAGATCCTACTACACCAAGTGTACGCATCTAACTAACTGGCTCAGTTAGACGTTACTATTTATTAAGCTGTGGAGATTGGCTGACGGCTTGAACCAGATGGGTGCCTGATGGGGGAAACTCCAGCCAGCAGGTCGAAATCTGATACTTGCGACCCTCTCTCCTACTTTGGGCTGCAGAGCGTGGCAGCACATATCAGGGTATGGTGCATGCAGAGACGCATGGTACGCTGTGTACACACAGTTTTTCCTGATGAACGAAACCGCACTGCCATCATGATCCTTGCCGTCGGTTATCTCCTGATTAATCGGATAATTCAGTCCGACAAACAGAGAGCGTGTGCCAAGGCTACTTACCAGCCTCCAGTCAAAAATTCCTGAAGGCCTAGAGAAGCTGGGATCCTTCTCAAAGACCTTGCAGTGACTGTGATTGTATTCCGCGAAACAACATGTCCGGTACGTGCGAACGATCATTAATCTTTTGCCGTCATCTGATCGAGCCAGGAACCACCTGCAACTGCCATGCCGCTTTTCTTTGAAAGGTTCTGGGATTAGGAAGGGTAGGGACACCAGGCGGCCTACAACATCATATCAAGTTGGAGTCAAATAAAAAAGGGCTCTTGATTTAGTCAATCTTAAGAACAACATGTTATGAGCATGAATATTTTTCAGTAAATGTTGACAGTAATATAAGCAAGCCATCATGATATCATAGGAAAGTAACATACTACTGTAACAACCGTTTGTAGCGATGACTGGAGTAGGCCAGCAATACGTCCAACCATAGAAGGAGTCGACAGCGTAAATGAAGCCCTTGTGTTCAATGTCATCAGAGAACCATGGAGGATGTATGATCCTGCGATGGACATGCAGATTTTTCCACTTACCGCAGTGACCTGTCTAATAAGCGAGACCGCGGTTAAAGAACGTAATTAGCCTGAAATGTTTATAATTCCCAGATCTTGTGGGCACTTGGCAGATTACAACCTTGAGCAAATCAAACTTGGTATCATGTTGGCTACTGTAAGATTCCGAGTATTCTGGGCTGTGGTGCCAAAGCAGTGCAGTGTTAATTGAAGGATGGGGGATCAATCGCCGGGTGTAGACCTCCACGAGCATCTAGCTGCCGCGACCGTCGACGAGCACCATCCAAGACATGTTCATGCAGACCCAGTACATATCGTTAATGTAGCTGAGGCTGACGGGGATCGGATCACAGTGAAGGGGGTTGATGCTCGCCACCCTATGATCGTTATGCTGCGTGACACGCCGTTTCTGAAGATCAGGCGACATCAGCAAGCAAGGAGCTGGCTTAAAAAGCTCTGGCCTGAGGGCTTTGAGTAAACGGTACAACCCCGACGAGCACGCGACAAGCGGCATGGTACTGAGATTGTCCACACGCGAAACAATGAGCTTGATTACCTCTGTGGGGAGCGAATTCCAGCCACTCTTTCGGCGGACGCTACTTGGTTCTGCCATTGTTAGTGCTTGGGTTTTGGACGAGGGGGGGAGGAGCCTTAGCGGGGATGGAAGCTTGGACGAGATTATGTGCGGACAAAGATGGATAAGCGAATATGTGCTGGGGGAAGTGGACATGTGATGATGACTACAACATGCCGCTTGACTTATGAGACACATACCAGCAGCGTAGGGTCATATCGATGCCAGACAACTTGCTTGAGTGATCACAGTACTGGTACTCCCTACAGTACCTACTATAGTACTATGCCCTAGCTTGCTAGAGTAGAGTAGTAGAGTAGGACTCTACTCTACTACTAGCACCAGAGGAGTAGTATATTCTAATCTAAAATAGTTACAAACTTCGATGCTCGATCGTGGAACGACTACGAACCGTGCTCAAAGACCGTGTCTACGTGGTGTTTGGACTTATATGCAAAAAAATAGCAAGATGCCCGTGCATTGCACGGCACACAATAATCACCAACTCACTTTTTCTCTACTCCTACTCCTATAAAAGACTCAGTTGGTGATGATGGAGGCGAGGAGGCGTGTTTAGCCGGGCGTGCAGCGGACGACGCAGCACTATTCGATTTGTTATAAAAAAAGTACTTGTAGAGATAGAGACTGGCGCAACGTCCCCTACAGCCACTCCCGTTTCATGGACGGCCTGGTCGATGCCTCCAAGGAGCCCTTCGTCCACTGCTATGAGTGCCCGATGCCGTTTTGTGGCTCGCCGACGGACATGGTGCATCACCTCACGGATGCGTGCAGCGGTCACTGCTGGCCCTTGGCGGAGAACATCAAGTACGACAGTGCTACCGGTTCACCATGCCGGAGTCGCTGGAGGATCACCGCCGCCTGCTAGTCTCGGAGGAGGATGGCAGCGTCTTCCTCTTGACCGTGAGCACTGGCGAGGCCCGCGCAGGCCGCCGCCCCGTCTTTGTAGCGTGCGTCAGGGACGTCGCCGCTGACGCTGACACTGACGCGAGGCAGATGTACGGGTGCAAGGTCAATGTTACTACCCCTTCGGGTCACGTGGGCTGCGAAACCGGCCTCATCGGACAGACTTGGAATTTGAGGAGCTGGGACTATCCCGCCAATGTGGACTTGGAAAACCCATGGCATCCATTCTATGCTTTACCCGCCGACTCGGTGCACGGGGACTGCAAGGAGGTTCACCTGGACATACGCATTATCAAGTGCACTTAGAAAACATGTAGTGTGTGTGTGTGTGGGCGCTTATGGCCCATGTCTTTGCCGCTTTTGATTTTGTAAGCTTGTCGTTAAACTTGAGTGGCTTTCGCCGTAGTCCTTCCTTTGAACTGCTCCTCTCAGTGAGCTGATGTAAGACACTTTGGGTTTCATTTGATAATGGAACTGGGGAGGAGCCTCCCTATTCTTCTAAAAAAAATATGCATTATCAAGTTAAATGTTGATCATTAGTCTTCGCTCAATGTAATCCGCTGTCTAAGCATGTGGAGACTTCCATGCAGGATCTTGCTCTATTGGAGTATCGCGCATGAATAAATGTGTATCCGTTTATGGTTTAGTCTAGAATCTTCCATGTATGAATTTTTACTATAGTATTGGAGAAAGACTTATGATGAACCATTTCTTACATCTCCTGTGCCCCCTTGCAAGTCATCCTGATTTAATCCCTCCGTCTAGGTTTATAAGGGCATGGTTAATATTACTTAATAGTATAGCCAACTGTTGACTATAAGAAAGTGCCATGTCATTTGTAGCCAACATGTATAACAATCGATACTCAAAAACTAATTCTTAAAGATCATTTCTTGCAAAGCACAATAAGTGTTATTTCTTCACAAGTTTTGTATGCAGGTTGAACAGTTGAACGCTTTTGTTTGCAAAAGATACCTTTTTATCTATTTGACCCGGATGTTTGTGAGCTCTAGAGATGAGATAATATTCGAAGAAACCTATCGATAGCCGTTACACATGAGATGACCCCCACATCCTTGGTCAAAATAAACAACTCCCCGATCAATGCATTTCACTCTTCGGTGAAACGCACGGGCACCTTACTACTATAGATTAGTACGACCAAAAATTGAACCAACATTATATATAGTACGATAAATACTGATGCATGTCACCTAAAATTATATCATTCAAAACTATGTTCAAATACGAATCCAACGATATAGTTTTTGTTGACATGCACTAACATTTTGTCAGTTAAATCTTCAGTCAAATTCAATGGGGGACTAATAAACCATGACCGATGTAGTACAAGTGTAGAGGGCGGCGCTGCATGGGAGTCTCACCTCTCACCCCGCTCATGGCGCGACAGTAAAGCCGTCATATCACAAAACCCAACCAGTCCCAGTAATAAATGGCCTGGTAAAATAAACGGACAAGCAACCATCACATCCCTCCGTCTTTTTTGCATTTCATCTCTCTGCATTTACTTTCTCCGCTTCATCTCCCACGCTCGATCCCTAGCTACTACTCCTAGGGCCAATTCTTTTGGTGGCTTCCCCAGCTTCTCCCACAAGACTAGTCACAGTGGAGAGTAACAATAAGGCGCCTCACTCATTTATTTGGGCTTCTAAACTACTACTCCATCCTGGTTTATTCCTCACCATTGTAATTTGTGCTAAATTTTTACCAAAGATTTAACTGATAAAATGTTGCTCAAAACACTTAGGCGCGGTGCATCTAGGTGTGTAAGTCATCTTACGAAAACCAAATAATCCGAAAACACTTAGGCGCGGTGCATTAACTTCTACCTCATTTCTTGTTTCTTGACATATCAACCAATAAGAGATAAAGAGTGTGCATGCTTTTAATGACTTGAGATATCAAACACGACATGCAGTGATTAGTTCATTGCATGCAATACTATTAATTAGCAAATAAACATTAACGTTTCTCATTTTCTCCTCCTCCTTGGTCACGGTGCATAGAGAAATAACCACAGAGAAGGAAGCTAAAAGTAAACAATCAAACGAGCATTTTTGCATTTGTTTTGCATTGAATCGTTTCACAAGCTTGACTAGTGCTGTTTTTCCACTTTTACAAAAACCGCATCGTAATGTTCAAACGTGCATTTGCACATACATAAGTAATAGTAGTACTCCCTCCGTCTAGGTGTACAAGTCTTCCCTCCTTCTTGGTCACCGTGGACAACCAAAGATGAGTTATTGACCTGGACGAAGGGAGTAGCACAGTCTACAAGCATACATCGAGAGAGACGTGTAGTCCGATAGTATATAGTAAAGTTTATGCTATATGCACGTACTTGCAAAATGCGTAATAATACACAACGTTTCCAAACTTTCCCTTTTACATACTTAATTAAGGACGCTAAAAATTCCTAAACGTTCGGAATTTCATTTGCGTCCCAAAACTAATGAGATCGCCTTACGAAACAAAAATTATACTCCTCCTAAAAGCCATGGCGCTCGCAAGAGCGCTTGCAGCGCGCCACGAGTGCCCTGGTGCGCGGCCGTTTCCCAGCGCACCGACACAACGCCTCTTCCTCAGCGTCACAACTCGCGAGGTGATGATTGGCGGCTTGCCGGCGGGCGAGCGCGATCTCACCGGTGTGGTGATCCGGCGCCAACAGGTACTCCTCCAGGCTGGAAGCGTGCACCCAGTCCATGTACCGCCAAGCGTAGATGAGGCGCTTGGGCCCGACTGCACTCAGGGCGTCGGCACGGGCGTCCTCCGCCACCATCACGGCCCTAGCACGAGCCTTCTGCCAAAGAACTAATTGCTTGACTCTCTCGGACGCGACATAGATCTCCCAGAAAGCTTGTTTCACGGTGCGCTTCTCTTCCTCGGCCTTCTTCTCTGCCTCTATTTTGGCGCGCTCTGCTGGAGGCAAAGCCTCCCACAAGGCGACATCCATTTCTTTCCAAAGCTCCTCAAGGCTGGGGGGCTCGGTGGGCGGCGCGGTGTTCTCCTCGTAGCGGGGAGCCGACGCGTCCTCCGACGCGCGTGCCGGCGAGATTGAGAACGCCGACGCATCCACCTCGACGCGTCGCGGCGAGGAGCGAAACGCCGACGCGTCCTCCTCGACTAGTGGCAGCGAGGAACGGAACGGCGACACGTCGCGTCACGGCGAGGAGCGGAACACCGACGCGTCCTCCTCGACTAGTGGCGGCGAGGAACGGAACAGCGACGCGTCATGTAGCGGCGAGGAGCGAAACACCGACGCGTCCTCCTCGACTAGTGGCGGCAAGGAACGGAAAGGCGACGCGTGACCGTTCGCGCGGTGCAGCGAGGGGCTCCTAGGGCTTGGGAGGGGAGATGCCATGGTGGTCGACGTGAGAGGGAGGGGGAGGAGATAGCGATGAACATGAATGTGAGGGGGAGGAGATAGCGATGTCGTGGGAGGCGCAATATTTATAGCGAGCAATGGCACACCTACGTAAGATATGGACTGAGCTGCACTGACTTAACTGCAGGTCCAGTTGCGTCACTGACATGTGGGCCAGTACACTGCTGGGCCCATATGTCTGTGACCCAATGCACCTGAAGTTAAGTAAAAGCTACGTGGGCATATTTGTTGGAGTAAATTACGGGGGAGCAAAGGGGTGGAAATATTGCTGGTCACAACAGATTGGACGAGCGTGGGGGGAGGAGAGTCATGCATGTAGATTTTTTCACACGGGGTGGAGTGGTGGGACCGCCGGAGGGAGAAGGAGAGTTTGGCAGGCATATTGTTTCCACACATGGAGAGGAAAAGATTTGGAGACGAACGGGCTTCCTGCAGGTATGGGGAACGGTGCATAATAAGTCATCTTGCATGCCGGGCTAGGTATAGTCTCAAGTCATTAAAAACATACACGCCCCACACATGTTCATATTTCAAGGTGCACTAAATTATTGCATGCGATGATTAAGGCTGGCCATCATGGTGGTATCTTAGCTGGTACACGGGAATAGCAAACATGCTGATGTGGCAAAGAATTAAAGAAGAGAGGGGGTGTTAGACTAACTAGTGTTCATGCATGCATTGGTAAACACATTTTTTTGTGTGAAGAATGACAGCATTAGTTGAGTACTTTTGCAGACTTCAAAAACTATTCCATCGCCTCTACTATCTTGCTAAGAGTAGGTGAAAATTTTGAGTCGAGCCCTTTAAACTAGAAGGGAGGTAGTGGTACTCTAATAGCTAGGTGTGTAAGTCATCTTACGAAAACCAAATAATCCCAAAAGACGTAGGCACGGTGCATTAACTTCTACCTCGTTTCTTGTTTCTTGACATATCAACCAATAAGAGATGAGGGTGTGCATGCTTTTAATGACCCGAGACTATCAAACATGACATGCAGTGGTTAGTTCATTGCATGCAATACTATTTAATTAGCCAATAAACATTAATGTCTCTCGTTTTCCCCTCCTCCTTGGTCACGGTGCACAGCCTAAGATGACTTACTCACCTAGACGGAGGGAGTATCAACATTCACAATGTCAAATCAATATTTTTACACTCATTGTAAAACGTAGTTCTTATACTCATTATAATCAATATTGTAGATATTGATATTTTTAGTATAAATTTGGTCGTGGGATTTCATTGATGCCTGTCAAAGCGTGGAGGAAGCGGAGCTTAGGGCTTGCATTGCCGGTCTCTACATAGGTATTTCTCTTCATAATCCTGTAATTTTAGAGACTGATTGCGCTTTTGTGGTAGCGTCTCTTGCATCGGGGGACTATGACAGGTCTACTATGCGTGACCTGAAGATGAAAGTGTTGAGCATCTCGAAGTTGATCAACAATCTTCAATTGTCAAAGATTATCCATTCGGCCAATAAGGTGGCACACTTAATCGCTAAGTATAGCTTTGACAATAGATTAGGTGGTATTCTTGTAAATAATGTACCGCCCTGTGTGGTGAATATTGTATCGAATGAGTGTACTGGTGTGGCTGGTTAATTAATATAAGGTGGTGTTTAAAAAAAGTATATATTTGGTCAAACACTTTGCAAATGGTTGACGGGAGTAAAAAGGACCAGAGGGAGTATCATGCATGCGGAGTAGGCAAAATTTTTTTGCTCATTTTTAGCCGGTCGAAGTCTCAAAGGGCGCGACCGCGTGAGGGAGGCGAAGGTCATGGGAGGCGCGACGGTTGACGGAATTAAGTGAAGTTACATCCACGCGCCGGCATGGCGTGCGAACAGGCAGAAGCTATACCGCCAGGCCTACGATATGGGTCTAGTAGACATGACATCTAGTGGGTCCCGCATAGTTCTCGAGAACTCTTTGGGGGCTTGCAGCCATTTATCCACCGGGCAAGCCAGTAACCCCACGCCATTCGCACACCCTAGTTGTCCTCGTCTTCTACCTCACAACAGTTCGCTCCCAGTCGTCCCGTCCTTTCACATTAGTTTGCTAACAGTTTTTGCGGGGTACAACAGTTCAACTTCTCCTAACCCTCCCCCAAAATCCATGGCCTCCCAAATCTCCATGGTCGCCGCTGAGTACCAGGTTAGTGCCATCACCGGCGATCAGTTCATCTTCATCTACACACGTGGATCCGCGACGGTGGAAGCATGGCTTGCTCGCTTCCTACGCATGTTCAACAGTTCAACGGATGAGTGGGTTGCTGGGCTAGATGTTGAGTACACCACAGTCTTGGGACGAGAGAAGGATCTAAAGGACGAAGAGAGGAAGAAGCCCGCCATGATCCAGGTTTTGGTACATAACGTTTGCTTGGTCTACCACATATGCCATGCCGACGTTGAGTGCCAGGATTTTAAGAACTTCCTCAAGGACAAAAGAGTGAAATTCGTTACTGTAGGCTTTAAGAACGACAAAGAAGTCCTACGTCGGATAGGTCTCGTTGTAGGCCAGCCCTTCGATCTCCAGAAGGCAAGCCTGGTGTCCTCCTCTCAACCTTCAATGCCGACCCTAGCAGCAGCCATGATCCTTCGTACACTAAACTGAAGAAACCTCATCACGAGTTTAATCATGCATGGGAGTTGAAGACATTAGATGAAGATCACATCCTGTACGCAGCAATGGATGCCTACCTTTGTTTAAATATCTACATGGGTTGGATGAAGAAGTAGAGCCCAGTGTCCGGTTCAAGCAAAGAAGCGTCGGCGAAGAGGAAGAGGAAGAGGGACGAAGACGAAGCCGATGACGTGGACTCGGACTCCGAGTAGGTGGCAGTGCCGTCGCTCATGCTGTTTCTACTGCAGTGTCAAGCTGACTAGTTGCTTAGTTTATTTTCAAGGGTGTGTTGTGCTGAGGCCCCAGCAGAACTATGTTTATGTTCTTTCTCGTTATTTGAACTGTTTAGTACGTAGAGTAGTACTAGTACTATGTCTTACTACTGTTCTTCTTGCAGTTGGTACTACTGCTCGTACCTTCGTGTTCCCACTGTACGTAATACGTTCGTACTAGTAGTATAATTTGGGTCAGTCGATTTGTGAAAGAAGTTCGACGGAGCGAAGGAAGAAGACGATAGAAGAGGTGAAAGAATCCCTTCTAGCCATCCATGTTGCATCAAACGACTTACATGAGTTGACTGACCCAAATTGCTCCTTCTTATTGCAGGATCCACGTGGCATTCAAGGTCTCGAAGGTAGATTCCGCGTCCGCACCCGGTTTGCGGGCTCGACGCGTGCGCGATCGGCTTCCGCTGTGACAGCCACCATGCACGCCTCCTCCGCGCGGGCGGAGACGACAATGACACGCTAGTTCCTGCTCGCCGGCGTGCTGGAGCATGCGCTCGTCCTCCTCTTCGTATGCTGCGTGCATAGACGCGGCTCCACCAGCTGCTCACGTGCTTGGCAGTGCGGCGGCATGGCGAGGAGGGACTGCAGACGATGTGAGTGGGCGAGCCTTCGGCTTCATGGCACAGGGATGGCGGCGACACGGCGGTGATGGGCGAGAAATTGTTGGCCGGAGCAGGCGGGCGCCGGCATGCGCAACGGCGGTGGCGGCATATTGATGAGTGCGCGTATGGGAGCTTACTTTAGTTTTATATGAGGTTGGTCAAACTTAAAAGAAAACCGTACTAGTACACGTAAACATTAGACTTAGGCAGCCCTTTTTTTTGAAGTTAGTACCACAACCACGATACGGAATCCTGTGCAAGCGCGTGAACCGTGGCTGCGTGATCGATCGAACGGTGCATCACCGTGTCGCGCTCGTAGGACATCCACCAAACCTTTTTGTGTGTGTGAAAACAATACTCGAATATTACTCAACTTTTTTTTCCTGGGAAAGTTCTTGACGCTGCAATATTTCCATATATTTGAATTTAGCTCCAGTTTGTGTTTATTTGGATTTGGACGTTTTAGGTGCACCCTAGTTTTTTTAATACTTATTTTGTGTGTGTGACTGAGAGAGAACGTGTGTATGTGCCCATATGTGTGTTGTGGCGGAAGGGCAATGTGGAGACGGTGTGCGTGTGATACAGACATAGAGAGGTGTGAATGTGCAAACGATCATGCATGAGTGAGACATAGACAGATGCCGATACGTTGTGTATACATGAGAGAACGGTCTTCTAGTTTACTTGTGTGTGTGTGTGTGTGTGAGAGAGAGAGAGAGAGAGAGGAGCATCCATAACACAACAACCATCTCTCTCGATTCGTCCGTCCCTCGCACGATCGCATGCAACATATGCATCAACGCGCACATTTTGACACCCTCACTCGGCCCCTGCCCACCTCAAGGCCCGCGCAATCTCTTCATGAATACCCATTTCTCTCCTTAGGTTTGTTTTCGCTCAATATCTGACACACACACACACACAGACAGACACAGACATAGACACACACGCACGCACACACACACACACACACACATGCACGCACACACACACACGCACCCACGCAGTACAACACACACACACACACACACTCCTCCGAGCACACAATTCATCCCCATCCAAGGTTATACGGCGACCACTCTCGCTTGTGCTTCTTGGCACCCCAACATGCACAACACCTCAATCTTAAAAGAGGGCATCGAACAGATCGAAGACGGCGACCACACCGCGCTAGAGAATGCAGGGTCATTTGGAAGCAGAGTGATGTGACGACGGCTAACTGACTCCTCCCCCCCACCCTCTCTCTCTCTTGCACAAAATTACCAATCCCTCTCTCCCCCGCACAAAATTGTCAATCCCTCAATCCATGAGATCCTTCCCCTCTCGTCCATGTTTTTCCAGCTCTCTCATCAAACATGTTGTCTCTTCTCCTTCCACGTATACAGAATCACGTATATTACATGTCCCCATCTTTCTCACAGACCTAACTTCTTCCTCTCTCTCTCTCTCTCTCTCTGTGTGTGTGTGTCTCGTTAGGTTTGTCTGCTACTCTCTCATCCACATACATACAATCTTTCCCGCCCTATCTGCTCCATCTTCAAAAGCTCTCTCTGCATGTTTCATTCACACAATGGGATATGTCAAAATGTTGCTTTTATAATGGCTGATATAGAGTTTTGGTCGTTTTTGTTGCATCCTACAAAGTAATGACTATGAAATGCATTTAGATTCTCATTTGACTGGGATTATGTGAGTTTGAGCATGTTGTGAAGTACTATAGACCTTGTATACATCTTGGGATTCGACAATGATTGTAACTATTGAATTGTATAGACCATTACATTCGAAGTCAATAGCCTAATATATTTATTTCACAATTTCAACAAATGATTAGTTCACTACAAACTAAGAAAACAAATGTGTACTCCCTCCGTTTTTATTTAAGTCCGCGTATTAGCATTGGTCAAAGTCAAGTTTTGTAAACTCTCAGAAAGCTTATAACAAAAAATATATACAATAACAAATAAACACCATTAGATTCATTATTGAATGTACTTCCACATCATACATATTTGTTATGGTAAATGTTTATATTTTTATATAAACTTGGTCAAACTCTAGGAAGTTTGACTTCGGTCAAACCTAATATGCAGAGTTTACTACTACTACTCGCTAGTTGCTTAGCTGAATCACTCAACACGCCACACGGGGAGTCCAGTGTCACAAAATTTTGAGGTCGGCGGGAAAATCTCACGCGACCCTGATTCGAGTAGTGTGAAGTTACCATCATAGCCTTCAGAACAGGCCTACGTACGACGCTTGGTAGGGGGCTGTTTTCGTAACTTCAGGTTCACCCTACCTAGCCAGCCCCACCCCGGCAACCAGAGTAGTACACTTGAATACTCCCCATTTTCTATCCCCATCGCAAAATAGACTTCTCCACGGCACCACAGCTTTCGTGCTCCTCCCCTTTACATCGGCGCACTCGTCCACCGCAGCACATCTGCCTCATCGACGACCTTGTACGCTGCACTGGAGCCGGTCCACCATCGTCGTCGTAGGCGGAGCCTCTTCCCCGGCATCGTCTTCCACGGTCTCGGATCTGCCTCCCAGAAGCCGACGCCAAGCGCAGAAGTACCACCGTCGTGGACAATGAACTGACTCACGTTGCCGACCATGACTCACAAAGGCCGCTGAGACCATCGTTCTCCTCCTCGATTGGTAATGTGTGTATTGAATCACTTAGCAGTACATGTGTAGTTCCAATTTTGTTCATACCTACCCTTCAATTTTCTTGGGTGCTATTGTTACCGTAAAAGTAATTGGTTATAGCCTCCATTGTCCAACAAAATATTAGCTTGTAATTGTGCGTCGCTCCTGTATCGCGCTGTACTTGGGTAGGTTTTTCATCTGCAACCAGCAGTGTGACAAATGATGGAAAGGTTTTTAGAACTAGTAAGATGCCCATGCGTTGCACGCATCAAGATGCATTTGTATGAGTAATTTATCTTGTGGGAGAAAAGGATGAGCGAGGGAAGGCCTTATTTGCAAATCTGGAGAGGTGTATGGGTATCTTTTTGCAAAATTCCCATTTGTTTCCTTCCTATCTGTCAGATATAAATCAGACGGTCTATATTGCAAGAAAAAAAGTATAGAGAAAAAAGTAGACAGTAAAGGAAGTAGAGATAAATATTAAATATTAAATATAGAATAAATATAACCATAGAGAAAAGAGTAGAGATAGCAGAGACGTCGGGAAAGGATCGCGCGCGTGCGGGAAAAAGCGGCTGGGCGTGCGCTAGTTTTGGCGCGCGGCGTCCGATGCGCTTTATAAAATCCAACGCCCTCCAACCGCTCCGTGCCTTGCCACCGCTCTGTGCCTCGCCACCGCTCTCTCCCCGCTCTTTTTCGCCTCGCCGCCGCCGCGTCGCCGGGAAACTTGGGGATACCGCGGCGTCCGCGCGCCCGTCCGGCGGCTTCTCCACCGAGATCCGGTTCCGCAGGATGCGCCTCGGCCTCGGCAATTTCGACACTGCCACCGAGGCCGCTCGCGCGTACGACGCAGTGGCGTGGCGCCTCCGGTGGCCTCATAGAACATTGAACTTCCCCAATGTGTCGATGCGGGAGCGGGCGCAGGAGCTCGCGCCTCTGCCGTGGCTTAGCACCGACGAGGACCGTTGCGACAACTGGAGGCGGGAGCACCGTCTCGGCATCACCGAGATGGACGAGGAAGCCATTGCACTGTGGCGCCAACACTTCCCGCAGGACATCATCAATGAGCGCGAGTTCTATGCGCAAAGGAGGGCGGAGAGGGATAAGAGGAGGGCGGAGCGAGCCGCCTATCGTGAGGATAAGCGTAGGCGAAAAGCGGACGCTCAATTCAACATGAGGCTAGGAGCAGCGTCGCCCTGGGAATCCGACGATGATCGGTATCTTCACGCCTACAGTCAGACGTTGGAGGAGGACATCACCGAGGAGCAGTCGGACGACGAGGAGTAGTTGAATTATCTTTTTTGTATCTATCTATGGTGAGAACTATCCTCTACTCTCTAGTATCTACTTCTCGATCTCAGCACTGTAAATGCTTTTTTAAAGCGCCGCGCGTTGCGATTCTGTTGGAGATGCTCTAACATGGCAAATGAGTGCTTTAATGTTGCCCACAAGATGCGCGAGTATTACTAGTAGTATTTTTCTTGCCATGTTGAGATTTTGAAACCACGAGTGTGAACATGCAGAGGAGCAATGAAGACCAAACACGGGATATTCGGGACATCTTCAAGGAGCATGGCAAGTTAAAGAGGAGCTGCACTAAACCTGTAATACGAGCTTTGGTAAGTAACACCCTTTCAATTACTTTCGTTTAGCCTCGTGTTCTTCGATGTGTATATGTTGTAGTTTCTGTTTCTCTTAAGCGTGGTGTTCTTCGATGTGTAATAAGAAGAGTCTTAATCGTCCTAATGCTTTCGTTTTTAACTTGATGTAGGAAGTGGGTGTTCTCACCGTGTAGTCTATTTTTATATTTCGTTTCCTTTTGAATTCACTTCTCCGAGTTCTATTTATCTGGCTTCTACTAAATGGATCTAGGTTTCTCTGAGTATTGATCTAAAAAAGAAGTAACTTCATGTCAGGATGTAGTTCCTGCGAGGAGGGAAGTATGGTCAACCTCGAGATCATGTTTCCAAAATGAGGCTGGATTACACACAAGGTGCCAGTTCCCTAATGATGCTGGATTAGACACAAGGTGCAAATTCCCAGATGATGCTGGATTACACACAAGCCAGGTGGAGTCGTTAGCTGTTCGTGTCCTCGTGGCATTAGTAAAGGCTGCAAAAAAGCGTGTAGCAGCCCTTGAGAATGTAGTTGAGTTCCTGAAGAAGCGAAAAGAGCAATCAGATGCTCTCTTCACCCAAGCCAAAGAAGAGATGGAAGAAGCTAGAAATAAGCTAGCAGAGGCAGAGCAGGCTAGGCGTCTCCTGCTATCTAAAACTATTGTCAATACAGAATTTCCTTCATAATAGCTAGGTTCAAATGTTTATCCAGTTAGCATGCCTGTTGTGATGTCTGTGCATCTACTGATGTGGCACAAAATGTTTTTTTTGGGTCATGTAATAACAGCAATTACTTTCCAAACAATAACAGACGAAGCATTGGACATGGTATAGTTCACGTGCAAGCCCGACATTCCAAGTCCAACTTCCATGTCAAACTCATGTTCACAGATATCTGCACATTCATACATAATGTCCACAACCATGATTCACTTCAAAGCCAAAAAAATGTGAGGAGAGTTATAAATAAAGAAAAACCTCTACTAGTTCCTGCTACCAGTGCGAGCACAACAAGTCAATACCATGCGTAAATTAATTATATTTTAGTCATTTTTTGTGTTCTAAAATGCCTGCCGTCTCGCGGAAGGACGTGTTGCTGGCACACACGCGGATTCAATGAAGGCAGGTGGGACAGTCTTAAGCTGGTTGCACGCGGCGAGGAGGCGTGCTCAGCCGGGCCTGCAGCGAGTGCAGCCCTCTTGGCCGGCGCGCCGGTTCAATGTCTGAGCTATGAGAGGTCGCGTCCGTGTCAGAGCAATCACTCCCTCCAGTCCTTTTTTGTTTGGGTATAACAAAATCTCGTTTTCCATTCACATTTTACAAGTAAAATTCGTGGACAAACTTTGACCCAAAGTACGATGGGGACTAGTAAACCAGAATGGAGGTAGTAGTTTTTTTAATCAAAGAAGGGTTTCCCCTTCTGATTACTGAAAACCAGCATCTAAATCTAAACCATAGTATTTGCCCTAGAACTACCAGGTTCAACATCTCATAACATAAACCCATACAACCATACGCCAAGGAGGTACATAGTACTATAAATTCCATTTTCGCTCCATACCAATTGTTCTAAAAACTACTTACTACTTATAACGTGCCATTTAAAATCGGAACTCTTAACCCCGCGCAAAAAACGATATTTTAAACGTGGCTACTTGGTCTGTGGCAACTGGCGAGCCACCGCGCTCCAAGTCGTTCACCTGTGGTCCCGACCATCAACTCCTACAAAGGTGCTCCACCATGTACCCGGTACCCGTGAATGCAGCAATCATGCACCTAGGGTTTTAGGGTTTATTTGTTAACGTCGCCTTTACGTAACACTCATGTGTGCCAGACAGCGAGAGGCCGACTGTGTGCGTGCGCCTCTTCTCTTCGTATATGTACTCCACCATTTGTCTGGTGTCCAAAAAATTATAATAACTACTAGCAATGTGCCAATGCGTTGCCACACAATCAAAGTAGATTAATACATACTCACCGATTTGATAGAAAAAAAGGTCTAGTTTTGAAATATGTATATCACTAAAAATATGTTATGTTTCACTCAAAATATATTCCTTTGGCGGTTTTGATGAGATAAGGGAGGCATGTTGTTGGTTTCAAGATTCGAGAAGTGGTATATGTCTAATTTCTACTCTTACTAGCAAGATGCCCGTGCGTTGCATGGAACATCAAAATCTCGTGGGAGAAAAGGATGAACGAGGGAAGGCCTTATCTGCAAATGTGGTGAAGAGTGTGGGTAAATTGCCATATTTTCCTTCCTATTCGTCAGATATAAATCGGACGACCTACATTGCAGGATGGCAGGCCCACCATCATCACCAACTCTATTTTTTATCCCTACTCTTATAAAAAGCATTGTCGGTGATGATCGTGTGCCTTCCATCCTGCAATATAGGCCGTCCGATCTATATCTGATGGACAGGAAGGAAACTATGGCAATTTTGCAAAAATATACCCACACCCCTCTCCATATTTGCAAATAAGGTCTTCCCTCGTTCATCCTTTCCCCCACAAGATAAACTACTCATACAAATGCATCTTGATGTTCCGTGCAACGCATGGCATCTTGCTAGTTGTTGCAAAAATCCCATGTGTGTATGAGAGAGAGGGAGAGTGGAGGAGGACGGAGTGCATGTGTGACAAAGACACAAGTAGTGTGTGTGCGATAGGTATCAGCTTAAAATGAGGCGATAGTGTGTGTGTGCACGATCGAGAGGGCGTGTCTCAAGAAGGGAAGAAAAAGCTACATAGATACAAGGAGCGAGAGAGAGACATGTATGCGATGGTGGAAGCATGAGTGTGCGGGTGTATAAACCTATCTAGAGGCTAGCTAGTCGATAAATGCTTGTGAGAGAAATACGAGTCGGGGTGCGAAAGCGAGAGTTTTGTGTGTATGAGAGAGAGACGGTAGTCGGGAAGGGGGGTGGAAGCAGGAGTTGTGTGTGTGTGTCTGTGAGAGAGAGAGAGAGGAGACGGTAGTCGGGGTTGTCTGATCGGTGTCAGTCTGGGATGGAGACGAAAAGGAGACCACAACAAATGTTGTGTCTACAGGAGAGAGAGAGAGTAATTTTAGTGGTATGAGTCATATGTAGAGACATATAGGCTGTGTGAGAGAATCCCATAGAGAGAAAGACAAAGTGAAAGACGAGTGGAGACTGTGTGTGTGGCGGTGAAAAAGAAAGCTTAGGTACCGAGTGATACCAGAGAACAGTAGAGACGTGAGAGATAATGAAAACCGTGTAATGTATAATGATAGGGAGAGTGTGACACTTCTCAAGGGAGACGTCGAGAGACCATGTTTACGAGGATAGGAGAAACATGAAGTGAGCGTGCGGGTGAGCTGGAGAAAAGAGAGTGATGGCTACCTGAAGGAGCATGCATGCGAGAGAGATGGGCGTGAAAGGAGTGAACAAAAAAGGGATTCAAATATTTGAATTCGAGATGATGATACATGTAATCCATACTCGAACCAAAATTGATCTATCAAACATGCATACTCATATGAATTCACGCACATCTATGTTATTTAATATGTAGATATTACGGATCCATACATTTTAGTAGAACATAATTTGGTTAAATTTTTTCGAACTCAACCTTAAGATTTTGAGATCGTTGTATTTGTAAATCATATTATACATATAAAGGAGCAGAATTCTTTGTTGTGCTTTTGAAAGTATATATGTAAAAAAATGATGTATATAGAATGTAATTCCAATTGAAAATGGATCCCGCCCAAAAAAAATAGTAGAATACAAACGTGATTCGAATTGAGTTGGCACGGTAAACGTGCACTGTGAAAAATTTGAACGAAGCGGGGAAAGTCGCAGTAACCGCCCGAAACCAAAATATGTGAGATGGAAATCACTACTGCCTATCCCTGCCGCGCAAAGCCTATCTGCTGGATTTCTATAGATTTTGATAGGGGTAGGTTTGTAATTTCACCCAAACGTGACGTAACCGCCTCTCACCCGGATTCATACACGGTGGGCGCCAAAACATAGTGTGCCCTCAGCCGAAATCGACTCCCTCCCCGATTCATATTCATACACGGTGGGCGCCAAAAACAAACTCTCGTCGGCAAATATTTGTTGTATGCGAGATTACCGTCCTATCCCCAACCGACTAATGTTGTTGTGATGTAGTAGAAATTTGAAACGGGGGCTAAGTTTGTAAATTTCCTTGCATTTGAGACAAGCGCGCCCTGACTACATGGTTCCCCCCTTCCTCTCTACCTTCCTTTCCCCCATTCGTACTCCGTGGGCGCCAAAACACCCTCTCCACCCACCCCTCCTCCGTCCGCCGCTGTCCGCCACCCCATCCACCGCCGTCCTCCTCCACCATGCCGGAGCTGATACCCCGACGCCGCCGTCCATTACAAGAGATCGACCTCTCTCATCCACGCCTTCGGACCGGGATCCTTGCATCCTGTCATCTCGCTTCATCCCCGCCGTCGTCCACCTTGCTGGCGCCGCTCCTACGACCGTCTCGTCCACCGCGCCCCGCCGCCACCGTCTACCCTCCTAGATCTTCTTCCACGTCGCCGACAGCCATCGCTACCGCAACATCGTCAAATTCTCACCAGATGCGTACACGGCGTCGTACCAGAGGCGGTACTCTTTCGTATTTGCTCAACTTATTTATCACAGCAAGAAAATAGATCGCCACTGCTTTACTCTGATTTCTTGTCTTGGTTGCGAAGTTGCCTTTGTCCGGTTTGCACCTTCAGATCCGCCATGGCACGCTCAACACTATACTCCTAATGCTTATGGTTTTCCCCTTTTATATTCCACACTAGTTAAATCACAGTAGACTAAATTTCAAAATTGGGTCAATCGATTTTTCAGAGCTCGCCAGAGTTCGCCGGTGCGATCCAAGGGGCTCAGGTGGTTGTGGGGCCTCGCCGAACGAAGAAAACTCGACGCGGGTGGGGGGTGGGGGTGGCGGAGGAACACAGGCGGTGGGGGCCGGTGGTCCAGCCAGCGGCCCGTGCGGTGTTCTGTATGGGAAGAATCACAGACGAGGAAGAAGAAGGGTTAGGAGACGTAGGATATTCATCCAACCACCTGAAATGGTCGAGAGACAGCTGGGAGTTGCATTCTTAATGCACTCTGGTTCATAATGTGTGGGCACTGCGCAACCAACATTTTATTATCCAAAATTTGCTTGCTCTTCTTTACCATGTTCGATAGAGCTGTGACACAAAACGTAGGACCGACTCCAGCAGACTGTACCCATACTTCACTGGCCACACCACTAGCCCCACCACACAGGACCTGCACTCCAGGAAAAGGTATACCGATTTCATTTGCCATAGCACCAGCTGTACCACAGAAAAATCCCACTCCAGCAAAAAGTACAACAAGTCCACAGGCCGAAGACCTATCCCAACTGCAGAGACGGCCAATTCCTGCAGATTGGAACCCCATTCCATTTATTCCCAGTTTAAAAGACAATGCTTTCAATGTTGTTAGGGACTACCTGCATATATTCCCATCATGGGAAGATTATTGTGAAGACAAACACCATTTTCACATCTTCCTGTCCAACTTACGTGTAAGTGCTATTATTCATGGTTATTATTTTCCTGTTTTCTGCTGATTGAACACATCAATGATTTACATTACATTGTTGTAACTAGGCGAGGGTCAATCTGGATAGACATGACGAGGAAAGCTTGCTTGGGCTTTTCAAGGAAGCATTGCAGTAATATCGGTGTTACCTGAGGAAATCACACTTTGGTGGCAAATCTATAAACGAATTTCCGGTGAAGTCTCCTGTGCTAAATTTAGAAGACATTGAATGGAAAAACATTGTTATGCACTGGTCTCGTTCTCAGGATGAGGTACTGTCTATGAAATCACATGACAATTTGAACTTCTACTTTTCTGCATGTGCCTTACAGATCTTGTTTGCAGGAAATTTGCTCGAAGAAGAATTCCGGTTTTAAAAGAACGACAGGATATCGCAAATATGCTGCCCACTGCTTTGCTCTTGTTAGTACCTGTTGTCCTGTATCACTGTACTTGCATACATACCTGGTTCATTATGTGACAGAAGTATGCATGATAGCTTGCTTATCAATTGTTCGCTCCAAATTCTTCAGTATCCAATGCCAATGTTTTTTTAGCTCTGCATTGTTCTTGTAAGTACATGCTATCCTTTATCAGTGTACTTATAATGACAGGTAGTTGTTCATGTACCATCACTCTGCAACTTATTTTCCTTTGCCCTCCATTTTCTACACATCAGATCTATATTTACTCTTACCATAAGGTTGGTACTAAAGAAGTTTAGCTGTGCATTGCTCTTGGCTGTACCTTTTGCCTGTATCGCTACACTTACATTTATAGCTACTTGGTTATGTAGCATCACTCTTTATCTTATCTTAAATATTCTCCATTTTTTTGTATATTATCACATCTATATTTACTCTTAACAAAATGTAGCATAAAGGCAATGCTTATGAAGAAGATTCTGTGGTAAACTTATTGAATTGCCCCCCCATCAGCATGGACAAGGCCTTTATAGAGCCTATCTTCACCAATAATGTAAGTTTCTCCATCTCAAGCCTTCAAACTTTGTTGTATATATTTGGTTAGGCATGACTGCAACAGCTGGTTATTTTTGGTGTTTGCATCAAATTGCATGTTTAAAGTTTATTATGTACTCCCACCGTTCCAAAATAGATGACCCAATTTTGTACTGAAGTTAGTATAAAGTTGGGTCATCTATTTTAGAACGGAGGGAGTAGTTCATAAACAAAAGTTTGTCCTTTCTCAGTTTAAGTTTTCAGTTGTACAACCAAGTTCCTTATTCATACCATGTAAATTAAAGTATACAGAGCAAGTGATCTTCTTTTGCACTGCATGTATGATTCTGTTCTTCATCCGTAATCCAGTGGTGTGGTGAACCTACCCACTACATCACAATGCCATATTCTGCAATGTCTTAACTATGAACAATGTCATATCATTCTACTACTCGCTCCGTCCGAAAATACTTGTCATTGAAATGGATGTATCTAGATGTATTTTAGTTCTAGACACATCCATTTTGATGACAAGTAATTCCGGACGGAGGGAGTATTATTTAAAACGTCTCTTTATTTGCCAATCTGAAATGGGATAAATTGACAGCACACTAACCATTAATACTTATGAGTTCTTGATCTGTAATCCAGTGGTGTCGTGAAGCTGCCAACTCCTTCACAATGTCATTTCCTGCCATGTCTTGACCTGAACAATACCATATTGTGTTAATGCAAATTTAAACTGTGTCACTTTATTCGTCAGTAAGAAATGTGATGAATTGTCAGCACTAATACTTTTATGTGCAAAACCTGTCATCTGTCTACTTGTTTATCTTTCAGAGTGAGGAAGATTTAAGTGTTGAACAAGCACAATCTCATCATCTTGCTCAGCTGCTTGCGCTGCAGCTCCCCAGCAGGGCTAACCTTTCTTGAACTCTATTGAAGTGCTGTCGGTTTTGTATATTATTTTGTCGGCGTGTTTATTTGCACTGGTGGCGATCTTTGATGCCTAGTGTATGTAATCTGCTGTCTGCTTGTGCTTTATTATCATAGTGGCGAACTTTGATGCCCAGTGGATGTAATATGCTGTAATTTCTTTATTGTATAGTCTAGGATTTTTCTTATTCACGATGTTGCAGTTATTTTACTGTCTTCATAGTAAACCGGCCAAACCGTAAAATTACGGTACATAATCGGGCCGTCATGCAATCACGATGTAGGTTGGGCCTAAAACGTGCCAAACAGCTAACAGGCCGGCAGCAGCCCGAAATGAACCCCGACACATGATTGTGCGAATCAAATCACGGGCTTTTAACAGGCCAAAATTGTCTCGATCCTTGTTTGGCCCAATCAGATATCGGCTGCGAGCAGGCCGGATGCAAACCGGGCCGTAGTTAGGCCCAACTATATGACGGGCATTTAGCAGGCCGAAATTAATATAAGGCCGAAATGTTAAACGGGTCCTTAAGAGGCCAAAACTAATGTCAGGCCGAATTACTAAGTGGGCCTCTAGCAAGTGGGCCCAAAAGCATGGTGTCCAGTTGACGGGCCGAATCTAATATGGGCCATAATTGAGCCCATAGCCTCTTAAAGGGTCGTACCTGATCTGGGCCGTAATTTGGCCCAGAACGTGGTAGGCTTTTAACGGGTCGGATCTCATATGGGCCACTATTAGGCCCGGAACATGGCAGGCCATTAATGGACTGGATCAAATATGGGCCGGCATTTGGCCCAAAACATGGCAGCCAGTTAATGGACTGGCCTACTAGGGCCCTCAAATTCTTGTGGGCCTACAGCTGGGCCGGCCCATTAATGTCGGCAAAATCTCGTGGGCCTTTAGCCGGGCCGGCCCATTATGATCCGCAAGAATCTTGTGGGCCTTTACCTGGGCCGGCCCATTATGGCAAACAAAAATCTTGTGGGCCTTTACTTGGGCCGACCCATTATGGCCTGTGAAATCTTGTGGGCCGTTAGCTGGGCCAGCCCATTATGGTCCGCAAAATCTTGTGGGCCTTTAGCTGGCCCGGCCCATTATGGTCCGCAAAATCTCGTGGGCCTTTAGTTGGGCCGACCCATTTAAACTTGATGGGCCGGTCCATGTGTCAACATATCATAGGCGCGTCTCGCCCATTGGATGAGTGACACCTGTGCCAGCGCGGACCTGACACGTGTCTCCTCCAGCCAATGATGATTTTACACGTGGAAAATCCCCATTGGTCGGGGCTGTTAACGGGTTATCGGATCCAAAACTCGACCCGATAGCTTAACAGCGTTCCGTTACGGTGGATGCCACGTGTCGGTCACCCTTGACGAAAGCACTTCTGTGATGCGCGATTTATCGTCATGGAAGTGGACACTTCCGTGATGATAATTTTGGTAATGTCATGGAACACTTCTACGACAGCACAGGTATGACTATCTTGATTCTGTCATAAATTTGTCATGGATGTACATGCATGACAAAAAACGCGACCTACTGTGACAAACACGTATCATCACGGAAGTGTATTTTTTTGTAGTGTTTTACTTGCTCCTACATGTGCTAAGCTTGCCACATAGGCATAAAGTCTGATGTGGCAAGTTAATCAAGAAGAGAGAGACTAGTTTGGTGACCCAAGGAAGAAACGGTGCTAAGCGCGTGTACCTATGTGAAAAGACAATTTTGAGTCTATAGCTAATTAAATGAGGCAAACTTAGCAACACCATTTCATTGGAAGAGGTCACTCCTTGGCAAATGCAATAAATACTAGTACTCCATGTGTCCCATAATATAAGAACGTTTTTGGCACTACACTAGTGTCAAAAATGTTCTTATATTATGGGACGGAGGGAGTACGAAGAAAGAGATAGAGACAAGTAAAAAAATAAATACACTTATAGCCAGCCTTGTTGTAGTATGAGTGACTAAGTGATGACTATGTATGACATGCCAACATCAGATAGCCTAACGCATCGTGTTAAATCTCCAAGGGCGCGACCGCGCGAGCGACGCGACGGTCGTGGTAGGCGCGACCATGATACGGGCTGCTGGTAGCCCTTGGATCTAAGATCAAACGGTTGCATGCTAAGTTGCTGAAAATTTGCAGAATAACCCTCCAGGATAGGATATTCACCCATAGTTCTAGAATCACGCCATGCAACCGTTCGATCTTAGATCCAAGGGCTCTCGGAAGCCCGTATCATGGGAGAATGGAAAGCCACTACCCTGCCGTTCGCACACTGGCAGTTCGCTCCTACTCGTCCCCACATGTCTTTCAATACTACGGTGGTTCGCTCCTAGTCGTCTCGTCCATTCACATTACGGCAGTTCCACTAATCCTAACCCTCCTCCCAAATCCATGGCATCCCAAATTTCCACGATCGGCAGTGAGTACAAGGTTAGAACCATCACCGGCGATGAGTTCGACGTCATCTACACCCGTTCTTCCGCGACGGTGAAAGGATGCCTTTCTTGCTTCAGACGCATGTTCAAAAACTCAGATGATGAGTGGGTCGCTGGGCTAGATGTGGAGTACACCACAGTCCTGGGACGAGAGAAGGATCTAAAGGACGAAGAGAGGAAGAAGCCCGCCATGATCCAGGTTTGCGTACATAAGGTTTTCTTGGTCTACCACATATGCCATGCCGATGTTGAGTGCCAGGATTTTAAGAACTTCCTCAAGGACAAAACAGTGAAATTCGTTATTGTAGACTTTAAGAACGACAAAGAAGTCCTGGGTCGGATAGGCCTCGTTGTAGGCAACCCCTTCGACCTCTAGAAGAATCGACTGCTGCCGTCTCGTCAGCCTTCAATGCTGACCCTGGCAGGAGCCATGGTTCATCCTTCGTACCGTAAACTGGAGAAACCTCATTACATGTTTCATCATCATGCATGGCAGCGAAATGTACTAGATATAGACCACATCCACTACGCTGCAATGGATAGCTACCTTTGTTTCAATATCTACAAGGGTTGGATGAAGAGAAACAGCTAAGTGTGCGGTTCAAGCAAAGAAGTATCGGCCAAGAGGAAGAGGGACAAGGACGAAGTCGAGGACGTGGACGAGGACTCTGAGTAAGGTGGCAGTGTCGTTGCTCATGGTGGTTCTAAACTTCTAATGTAGTGTCTAACAGATTAGTTGCATAGTTTAATTTCAGGTGTGCTTAGTTTAATTTTAGGGGTGTGTTGCGCTGAGCCCCCAGCAGAACTATGTTATGTTTCTTCTTGTTGCTTTAACTCTTCAGTATGTACATACTACTAGTATTTCTTTAATAGAATTTAGCACCACAATTAAGCACGTACCAGCTTTTTTAATAGTACTATATGCATAATTTGGCGACGAGCACTCTCTATATGAACCACCTTTTTTTTAATTTCAATTTTTGCTCCATGGCGCAATCCATCGATAGTACTACTGTACAAAAGTATACATTTTTTAAAAGGCTAGAGTACTGTTCATCACATATATAGCCAGTTAAATTATCAACCTAGAACGCTATGCATGCCATGTAGTAAACCGATACGAACGAAGTATAGTAAAAATGAGGTGATTTTACCAAGCGATCGGCGGGGGAGCATGGCCTGTCATGCGGTCCCACGTGTCATGATGTACCAAGGCGATGCGCGTGTCCCTCTTGAGGCAGAAGCAATACTACATGGTTTGAGATGATGGCGAACCAAAGTGTGAAATAATATGGTTGCTTCGTCCGTCTAGGAAGGTGCGGCATTGTGATTTGACGTCTCATTGCTCTTTACTACTACTGGGCCGGTACAAGTGGGGTGCGTCCCCCTGCTGTTCTGCACTGTTATTTGGTGCTTGACACGTCGACCCGGTTGCTATATGTCCCACATGTCGGCGACAGGAAGTACATAATTCATGAAAGGGAGCATCAACGGAGGAGTATACTGCAGAATTCATGAAAGGGAGCGACTTAGTTTTGGAAAAATCTGTTTTTATGGAGTAGGTACCCACTAGGGTTTATAGGGCTCATCTAAAAAACATTCGTTTTTCCGTTTGATAAGTCTCAATTCAACTATACTAGTAGTAGTACCATTACATGTTGGATTTTGAGGTGTGTTAGATCACCCGATGCAAGCAGTGTCAAGAGGAAACTAACCAATGCATGTACAAGTTCATGGAAATTTAGTGGTCATTCATGCATTAGTTCTAATTAATGCCTCGGTAAACATAACTTCTCGAGAAAAACGAGCGTACTAATTACTTGTGCAAACTACGAAATTAATTCGACCACTCACCGTCTACCTTGGTTGGAGAGATTTTGAAATTGAGCCATAAACTGGAAAGGAGGGAGTAGTAACTTTTGTCTCGATTACTATTTGTGGCCTTGTATAGATGCAAAATGTATTTTTTTATAGTGGCCTTGTATAAGTAAATGGAGGGAGTACTAACCAAAGGTACATAGTAGGGACGAGGAGTAAACGGAGGGAGTAGTAAAATTTTCTCCTTGTGCTGCGAGCCACCACGCGCGTGGGCGAGGGAGCGGGCGTAAGGCGTACAGTAGTAGGAGTACTACTACTACTACTCATAAGGCTAGTCATAGTGGGGAGTAACTTAGACTAGTAACATGCATAGTGGGTAGTGTCATAGATGTGGTAACATAAATCGCTTCATTTATTACTTTGTAGAC
Organism: Triticum dicoccoides; assembly: GCF_002162155.2. Taxonomy (NCBI): domain Eukaryota; kingdom Viridiplantae; phylum Streptophyta; class Magnoliopsida; order Poales; family Poaceae; genus Triticum; species Triticum dicoccoides. Next base: position 189,253,123 of record NC_041393.1, on the reverse strand, counting down.
TCATTTTACATTGGGCACCGCTATGTGATGGTAACATATTATGTTACTCCATTTGCATCTCTCCTCATTAATTACTTGCCACATCATATTTCTTGCCTATGTGGCAATCATGTTACTACCTATGTTACTCCCACTATGAGCAGCCTAAGCAAGCTTCACCTCATCCTACGAGCCACCGCGCCAGTGGGCGGGGGAGATGGCGTACTAAGCAAGCTTCTCCTCGTTCTGCGAGTTGACGGGACACATCAAAAGTACTTCAGTGTATAGAGCCTTGCCTCTAAGGTAGGCCCCACATGGTTTGCCTCTTTTTTTTAACATAACACGTCAAGTCGCAATTTGTTTGTTCACCCGTGGTAGACGATCCTCCCTCCACCAAGTGGACAACCAGTACACATGTCAAAAATTACCACATGGGCTGCCTTTTTCGTACAAAAATGAGCTCCACCGTGTACCCGCGCGGGTGTGGTTGGGAAAGATACGGGAGTACGTGCGCCGTGCGTGCACCTCTTCTCTTCACGCACGTCCCCCACCTACGTGGGTGTGTGTGAGTGAGATACAAACCTAGACATAATGCGTCGTCCATCCCCATGCCTCTGCCCAGTCTGACCACCAGTCACCACCATGCCCCACTCCTCCTCACCTTATCTCTCATCTTTCTCCCTCCATTTTTATATACTCCCTCCGTCCAGGTGCATAGGGCATCTAAGCAAAATTAGAATTTCCAAGTGTATAAGGCGTGATCTAATTAAATGTACCTCGGTTTGGCTCCCATGCAGCTCTGTTAATCTCTTCTCTCCACTTGCCACGCATGCATCATGCATCCATCCATAGAGTTGCATGCTTAAAGGTTGACTTGGGCATGGGTGTAACCTGTGCATGCCAACGAGGGTAGCGGGGATTGGGTGTGAAACCTTAAACGGGGTCATGTGAACTGTCTCAACGATAATCATGGATTAAATGCCTTTCTTGGTTGTGTTCTTGAGAAACAACGGCAGGCTCGTTCCATTCTTTTCAAATAAATCGCTGGCCTATCTCCTTGCGCCTAAATCGCAGTGCAACCTCTAATACGTCCTATGCACCTGGGCAGAGGGAGTACAAGGGGCCACTATCAAAATTACAATTTGCAGATATACAAGGCCACTAACACTAATCGATGCAATGTTAATGGTGTTTGCCTGGTGGTACTAGCAAAGGAGGACATTAATTATCCCTTGCATGCATTCGGGAGTTTGTAAAAAAATGCATCTTGATGTTCCATGCAATGCACGGGCATCTTGCTAGTCCATGAAAACAACACATGGCAAAATTCCACGGCGAACGAGGGGTTTGAATCTGTTGGGAGGGGCTGTTTGGATCTTGCCCGGGGTAGCCAAAATATGGGCGACCCTTTTGTCCACCGGTGCCTTTGCCACCGATGAACGAGGAATGGCTCGAGTGCTCATGTTGTCATGCATCCTCCAGCGTGCACATTGGAAACGAGCTCGCACGAGCTGTGTTTTTTGTCCCATAACACCGCCCGAGCCGCCCGCAGACCGACCGGCGACCCGCAAATTACGCCATCCAACCGTGGCCGCACACATTATGACAGCAACTCAACCAACCGGACGAAATTCACGCAAACACGTAGACAAACTGATATTTCATATAAACAACAATAGAAATCATATAAAATACTGGATTTTCATACAAACATGACATATTTCATTACATTCAAATGAACTACGCGGTGCTAGTTCTGGACAGCACAGGTATATAATACCTGGCCTAAATGGTCGCCCGCCGATCGATTTGTGTTCCTCATGTCCGGCAACACGATCACCGGACTGCCGGGAGCCCCGGAGGTATATGCTTCAGCGCAAAGGACAGCTCGCTTCCCGACTGCCCAACTGATATGATTGGCTGGTGCCGAAGATGATGGTGGCCGTCACCGGTTCGAGTTCATCACTGGCCACTACTTCACCATGGCAGGCACTGGCTCGAGTTCATCCTAACATTCCCCTCTTCCGTGGAGCCCATGCGGGGTCGACGAATGTCCTCGCAACAAAAGGATCCAGCAAGACACCTGCTGTGTATGCCGGCGTCGCCTCCACGGTGGCCTTCATGGGACCCAAGCGGCGGCGGCCTCCCGTGTTCTACTTCTCCTCGATGATGGCGGCGGACGCGGAGGCGCTGGCCATCGACTCGTTGCTCTCCACGCACCCGACTTCTGTCACTGCTTGCATGGCGCGGCCGCCGGCATGGGAGTCACGGCCACAGAAACAGGAGACGTGGTACGAGGCAGCGGCGTGGAAGGCAGCAACGACGCCCGTGCGCCACTCCTCGTCGAGCTGGCCTGGAGCGGCAAGTTGCTGAACCGCGCGCCAGCTTGGGGCGGCAACTGGCTCCATCAGGCGAGGGAAGGGAGGTGGATCAGTGAGCTGCATAGCTCGTATCCGGCGGGCTACCCAACCGGCTTGGATGCGGAATAACTACTCTTCGTAAGCCATTGTAAGAGTGGACAAAATGGTGGAGGAGATAGGGGAGTGGCGGAGGTGTGCGATTCTTGGTCGGCGTTTGGCCTCGTTTAGATAGGAGATTAAATAGACGATGGACGGGAGGAGCTCGGCCGGCGTTGCATTTAACACCGGCCCGATCATGAACGGACGTGTGTCCAGAGTGGGTTTCTCGGCTTCCACACGGGCGGGTTTCATGGAGGCGTTTGAATGCGGCACGGAGGCGTGTTTAGCCTGGAGTGCCATGAGTGGCGCCCTCGACTCTGACCTAGGACATTGCGCCGTTCTTCCACTGACGTGTGGGATCTTTGGGTGCATGGCCGGCATGTTAGTGGCCCAACGCAGGCAGCGCACATCAGAGGAATCTTTGGTGGGCCAGGGCGGTCAGAGGCGGGCATTTCATACACCGATGATTGTTCATTGAGTGTGACATCATCTTTTTCATGTAGATAAGCCTACTATGTTGATAGCCTGTTCGATACGTTGTGATTCATAAAGACCGCTGCAAAGATCAATGTCCTGCTTATCACAGATAAGATTGATTAATACCCATAACAATCCTTGTCCTTAACAAAGGGTGCATGCACGTATAGGTTGAGCATGTGTCTTGCGTCGTGTGCTATGTGCATGCAGGCGTGCAAGTGTTGCGTTTGTCCAAGGGTACGTTTCAGTGTTGCATGCATGGGTGCGTACGTGCATGTGTTCGTGAGTGCATGTGTACGTGTCAGTGTTGCACGCCAGCATGCGTGTGTGTGTGTATGTTATGTGTACGTGTCAGTGTTGCACGCCTGCATGCATGCGTGCATGTGTACGTGCGGGGTGAGGCTACACGTCAGTCGACTGACTTTTTCATCTATGGTCATTAGATTTTCCAGCCGTTGGATTCGAAATCAAGGGCCTCTAGTTTATCATCAAACTCCACCCCCCCTGAGCCGCTAGCCACCACCGGCCGAACCGCCAGCCCCCGCCACCCGCGGCCGGCCCACCCTCCCCGAAA